>NW_020442467.1:2487437-2502947 GCF_000699045.2 Agrilus planipennis
CCTCAAAATTCGCGGAAATTTTTAAAAAATTCAAAATAATTATTAAAAATTTAAAATTGATAATTTAATCGATTCGTAACTTATCTTAATCGATTTTTACCTATTGTTTTATTGTTTTTTCAAACAATAAAATGTTTAAACCGCTATAAATACGTTAAAAATTGTCCATATGCTCTACTTTTTGCATCAAAATTTGTTCCGTTTAGGCTGCTGCAATACTTCAGCCATTTCCCTCATTCGACTGGACTAATAGGCCTCTAACGGTCTACGAGAAGTTCACGCCGGCTTTAACTTTCATGACGTATCTGGGCACTTTTTTGATAGATTCCCTTGTAAGAGATCATCGTTGTTTACGTTTGAAAATGAAAATACGTATTTAATGAGTATTTAATTATTGTGTAATCAAAAGAGTTATTTTCATTCGATGGTAGGACACCTTCTCAGGCATGAACGTCTTGTCAGAGATATATTAGAGGCAGAAACGGGAGTTAGGAAGGGTAACAATAGACCTAGATTAGATTACTGTTCTCAAATAGTTAAGGATGTGAGCTGTTCCAGTTTTGGGGAAATGCGAAGATTAGCTAAGGAAAGAAAAGACTGGAGGTGCGTGTCCAACCAATCTTAGGACTGATGATCCTATGATGATGATGATGATAATGTTATTATTCATGCACCTCCGCTCTTTCCAATAGGAAAC
The DNA here is from genome assembly GCF_000699045.2 of Agrilus planipennis. NCBI lineage: Eukaryota > Metazoa > Arthropoda > Insecta > Coleoptera > Buprestidae > Agrilus > Agrilus planipennis. Next base: position 2,488,135 of record NW_020442467.1, read on the forward strand.
TTAGGATATATCCTGAGTTATTTTCGCATTTTCCTAAAACTAGAACAACCCACATCCTTAACTATTTGCGAACAGTAATCTAATCTGGATGTACCCCTACTTCTCTTAACTCCTGTTTCTGCCTCTAATGTCTCTGACTAGACCTTCATGCCTGAGAAACTGTCCTACCAACTTATCTCGCCTATTTCTTATTGACTTCCATAGAGTCCTTTGTTCTCCTATTCTTTCTAATACCTCTTCATTTCTAACCTTCTCTATCCACGGTAACACCACATTTGAAACGCTTCTAACCTTTTCTTTTCCGCCGCGCTCACTGTCCATATTTCGCACCCGTACAGCGCCGTGCTCCAAACATACACCTTTAACAATCTTTTTCGAATTTCTAAATTAATCGTTCGCGAACATAGAAGTGGCTTCTTTTTATTGAAGGCGACTCGACCCTGCTCTATCCTCTACTTAATCTCCCTACTACTCCTTCCGTCCTGACTTATTTTTCCCTACTTTTTCTTACCTTGTACACCAGTATTTTTGTTTTACTTTTATTTATTTCCATTCAATACTGTTTTGTCAATACCGCATCCATTTTATTTATTTTGGTATAGAGAATGATAAATTAAAGTAAACTCCTGTATAGCGTAGCAAGCAGTATTCGATTACAATTTTTGATGCCCTAGAATTACTTGGGGCGTTATCGGACGGAAATCAACGTGGTCATTGATGTTTGTTATTTGCACCAAAGTAATTGCATCCGCTTATAATGTTCATTATTCTAATAGACGCTATTATTTTAATAAGTAACGCAGATTCGCCATTAATCGATCTTTGTTTTTCAACATTTCAGAACCACATATGCGCATTATTTCAGAATTAAACAACGTCTTTTCTATACTCCATCAAATATTTCATAATTATCTAAAAATTGCTTAAAAATATAAAACACCTTCAAAATTATTTCCTACGTGCAAATAAAACTCGTTTTAAAAGTCGCTTTCTTAAAACTTACTGATGTTATCTACGAAGGCATAGAAGGGTGAAGTTTGTTTTTTTTTTTTAATTTCGAGTTACCTGTCGGTAATAGAAAATAGGCTTTCACTACCAGAATCCATGGTTGGGGCTGAAGACCGTGGTCTGTTAGGTCCGGACTAGTGTCCAACCTAAAGTTTGGTTTCGATTTCGGTTTCGGTCGAGTTTCGGCAAAAAAACGAGTTTCGGGTTCGGCGGCAAACTTGCCGAAACTACGACCGAAACCGAAACTGCGTTCGGGAGTTCTCGCGCTCTGCTCGGTCATGTTCGGCGCGTTAAATTCCATCCAAGCGAAGTATACTATACTTACTCAAATAAACATCTCACCTATTTTAAGTATTATTAAGGCGCAATTAAAGTATTTCCTTAAATGAGGGGTTGTTATGTTGATTTTGATTTGATTATCAATAAGTGAAAATGTCAAAGACTGCAGAGCTATGTGATTTAAAGATAAAAAAATAAAACTGACTGATTATAATAACGTTTTCTTTATTTTTCTCTCAAAACATGATCCTTATAAGGAAGTTTCGGTTTCGGTTTCGGCCGAAACTGAGACCGTTGCCGAAATTCGGTTTCGGTTTCGGTTTCGGTCGTAAAAACCAGTTTCGGTCGGACACTAGTCCGGACATTTCATTGGCAACTGTGCCTGATTACGGCCATAGAGATTTTAAAGTAGGCAAGTCCCATTCGTCCTGTAAGTTGTTGTGATCAGTGAGATAAAAAATAGTAGGGCCTTCTCTCCTCTCTATTTATTTACTGGTATTTCAGTTAAGTCAGGACGGAAGTAGTAGTAGGGATATAAATCAGAGGGTATAGCGCAGGGTCGAGTAGCCTTCAATAAAAAAAGTCACTTCTATTCTCGCGAACGATTAATTCAGAAATTCTAAAAAGATTGTTAAAGGTGTATGTTTGGAGCGCGTCGCTTAACGGGTGAGAAACATTCACGGTGGGCGCGGCGGAAAAAAAAGGATAAAAGCGTTCGAAATATTGTGTTACCGGCGAATGATGAAGATACCGTGGATAGAGGAGGTATTAGAAAGAATATGAGAACACAGGACTCTATGGAAGTCAATAAAAATAGGCGAGATAAGTTGGTAGGACCCCTTCTCAGACATGAAGGTCTAGTCAGAGACATAATAGAGACAAAAACAAGAGTTAAGAGGAGTAGGGGTTGACCTACATTAGATTACCGTTTGCAAATAGTTAATGATGTGAGTTGTTCTAGTTTTAAGGAAATGCGAAGATTAGGTAAGGATAGAGAAGAGTGGAAGTGCGTACCGAACGGCATGGCCTAGAAGTTTAGGTCATTGCTTAGCATTCGGGAGGACGCCGGTTCGATTCCGGGTCCGTCTGCCTTGCTTCAAGTTTTTCTGTGGTTTCCTTGGATCACCTAGGCAAATGCTGAGGCAGTAATATTCCACAGATAATCTTTCATTCTCTTCCGTTTTCATTTCGTCGGTCTCATCTTTCTCACCCGAACCACCACCCACCCATTCCCACGATTCCTGAAAGCAGGCTGAAGAGGGCCTTCCGACCTACCTTCCGGCGTAGTCCGGAGGGACTGCCCGCCCACCAGCATTACTGGGTGGTGGGAATGAAACACCCAAAAGTTTTTTTTTTTTGGAAGTGCGTGTCCAACCAGTCTTAGGACTGACGACCATATAGTGATAATGATTGATCAGATCGTTCAGCACAACTGGCTATATCAAGTGAAAATTCTAAAAAATCTGGCCAAAGTAATTCGTCGTCTAAAATCAGTCTCCAAAACGTATAAAACACTACAACTAAAAATTTATTTTATGATGTACGTAACTTACCGTTTTCGGATTTTTCTTTATTCCCCTGCTTTTACACGTTACTCCTTTCAAATTCGTAATTCCACGTCAACGGGAAGTATCATACAGGTTTTGATTCCCTTGCGAGTATCAAAATATGCAACATAATCGACAGTATCCTTTAATTGCGTTGACGTAGAATTTCCCAGCTCCAAGATACTACAAACTTGACTATTCGACGTTAATTTCAACTTGGTACTTCCACTCGTTCTTGACGAAAAGGGCCTTGATAAACAGACAGACGACGGACAGATGGGCAACGAAGTGATCCTATAATGGTTTCCTTTTTTCTTTTGAAGTATAGAACCCTAAAAAATAGCTACAGATAGGGACCCTAGTTTCTTTATTTCCTAATCGGTTCTTTTAAGCATTGCACTGACACTGAAAGCTCTGTCATTAAGGAATCGAATAATTTTTATGCAAATTCACAATTTTTGCTTTTTACATACAAAATTTGCTAGGTATGCGTAAATTCAATGTGACGAAAATTTGTTTGATGAAATTAATTACTAATAAGAAATAACAATGTTTCACTGTTATCGCGGATTTTAATTAGTCTTAGTGTGTTTAATAAAAAAAAAAAAAGATTGATCAACAAATTTTAGTGTTTAAAATTTCTTCGTTTTCACGTATATAGAACAAAGGATACCGCAGGGTCCATTCGCCTTTGGCAAAAAAAAAGTCATTTCTATGCTTGTGAACGGTTAATTTGGAAATCCGTTAAAAATGCTATACGGGTGCTGTCGAATGTTTTGTCATTTCGTAGATATGATTTGATATGCATTAACATTATAATAATTAAAGGGTTTTACTCGCGGCTTCGCTCGCGTTGATGTCCTAAGTATACATGATAAAGGTCACCGACGATCACATAAAACTAACTTTTTCTGTTAAATAAAGTTCAAGACAATTACGAGTTGGAAGGTTTTTATTCTTGAAAAACCAACGTCGACGGTTCACCTCTCCCTGGAAGGCTTCTTCAAGGTAGGTTCTTTAGTTATGTAAGAAAAAATACTAAATAGGTACTAGTACATAATATTAAAATAAACAGCACAATCATAAATAAATTTTAAATAGTTAAAAACTTACACTGACAGAGACAACACGAATATAAATAAAATAAAGTATAATTAAAAACGACATGGTTACAATAAAGGACAAACTCTAATAACATTAAGGACAAAAGTTCAACTTTAACTATTTAATTATATGTTATTTTATCTATAATTGCGCTGTTGAAATCAATGTTTATTTTAATATTATGTATCAGTTACAAACACCGAACTATTTGGAACGTTTTCTTACATAACTAAAGAACCTACATTGAAAAAGTCTCCCAAATAGACGGGAAATGTCGGTGTTGGTTCTTCAAAAATGAAAACCTTCCAACCCTTAATTGTTTTAAGCTTTATTTAATATTAGCATGCTTAGATTTTCAGATGATATAGCAGTATTAGCATCTAGCAAGGAGGACCTAGAGATAGCTTTAAATAAAATGGAAGCGGTACTGACAGATAAATACTGTATGAAAATAAATAAAATTAAACTAAAATACTGGTATGCAAGGGAAGAAAAAGTAGGGAAAGAGCGAATATAAAAATAGGAGACGAAAAATTAGAAGAAGTGGCTGATTTTAGATATCTAGGAAGTCCGATAAGTCAGGGCGGAAGGAATAGTAGGAATATAAAGCAGAGGATAGCACAGCGTCGTGTCGCCTTTAATAAAAAGAAGTCACTTCTATGCTCGCGAATGGTTAATTTAGATATTCGAAAAAGGTTGTTAAAGGTGAGTTTGCAGCACGGCGCTGTACGAGTGCGAAACATGGACGGGGGGTGCGGCGGAAAAGAAAAGGTTAGAAGTGTTCGAAATGTGGTGTTACAGGCGAATAATGAGGATACCATGGATAGGGAAGGTTAGAAATGAAGAGGTATTAAGAAGAATAGGAGAACAGAGGAATGTATGGTAGTGAATAAGAAATAGGCGAGATAGGTTGGTAGGACACCTTCTCAGGATGAAGGTCTACTCAGAGACATATTAGAGGCAGAAGCAGGATTTAGGAGGGGTAGAGGTAGACCTAGGTTAGATTAGTGTTCGCAAATAGTTAAGGATGTGGGTTGTTCTAGTTTTAGAGAAATGCGAAGTTTAACTCAGGATAGGAAAGAGTAGAGGTGTGTGTCCAACCAGTCTTCGGACTAACGACCTTATGATGCTGATGAATATTATCCAGATTAAGGGATGAAATGGAGTATAGAATAATTTTTTCTATCCCTCAGAAAAAGTATTTTATTCTGGAGAAGTGGCACCCTATGTCCTTTTCTGTACTCCTGACAATGTATATATACAAAACTTCATGATAAGTTTTACCAGCGTCAAAGATCATCAACGTCCATATAAAAATAATTTTTATATCTTTCGGGAACTGTACTTTCCTTCTAGATAAAAAGTAGCCTTTGTCCTATTCTGTACCCCTGGCAATGTGCGTGAATAAAATTTTATGATAATCGATTGAGTAATAAAGGCGTGAAATTGTACAAAAATGTTTATAATATTAGTTAGGATTAATTTTTTAAACTAAACCTCCTTTTTTTTGTAATAAATTAAGTCGAAGTCATACAATAAAACTACTGGCAGATATGCCAGATACTTCCGGCATTTTTTAGGTCCGCACACCATCCGGAACACCACAATGAAACGAGTAAAATTAAAATATTGTTTTACGTGATAACGAAAAAATATTAACCCCCAACACTCCCTTCAAATACGTATGCCATATTCATCCGGACAAATAAACTTTGTCGACCAATTTTTTTCCAATAAAATATGTAATTTCCTATCAAGTACAATCAAAATCGATAAGAATGAAACATTATTATTTTTTAATAACAATTAATTTTATCAAATATATTTTCGGCTGATTGAATTCGCGCATACATAGGCTACATATTTTGTCTGTGTAACTTAAAACTGTCGATCTACTTACATATCAATTATTGAATTTCGTGATGACGAGGTTTTCAATCTTAGTTTCACCTTGTACCTACAGTCTTTTGGGTAAAACACCAATTTTTAAACGCACTGTATTGTAGAGACTTTCTAAGCTAATATGCGTTCAACGGTTAAGGTAAGCATTCATAAATAACAATCGCGGAACAAATTCGCCATGTTATTGTAGCAGTTTGATTAATTTAAATTATCCTCGTTTTCTATTATCTCAGGTAATTATCGAATGCTGTTTATTTGTTGTTTCTGTCAATGCATCAGTAGATGCATTTTCCCGCCCACCACATAACGAAGCGAAATCAACGGTGCGAGGGTCGGTGACTGCAGCAACTGAGTAACCACTAGACAAAAGAGAAGCATTTTACGTATTAACATATGCAGGGTGTTTCTGAAATATGTGATAAACTCTGGAGGGCGTCAACGTGATTAAAGAGCAAAAGAACACGACAAGTTACAATCCGAAACGTTTGGCAACGTAGGATTTTACCTATGAATTGATCTAAGAATTTAGAGATGTGGCTTCTGTATCCAATTGTCGATCGGTGAAAGTAAACATTAAGATAAAAAAGAAATAGGTAATAATATTTTAGCCAATAGTAAGCAGCATTACTTAAATTACATTTTAACATGTTAGCATACAAAAAAAAAAGAAAACACTGTTTTGTGCAGTCGTGAGATAGAAAATTATCCGGAGACCACTCGGAAGTTGCGTTACTGAACTCCCGTTCTACTAGAATGTTTTAAATAAAACTAGTAGCGAAATTGGGTTGATGTGTTTAATGAGAATGTTTCTTACATACTAACTAACAGTATTAAATTTACTTAAACCTAGAGAATAACTAACAAAGGGGGTGGAGTCTAAATGAAACATATCATGGTGGTGGATGAATGAAGGAATTTTCTGAATGTCGTCATAGACGAGAGGGTGTTCAACCAGATACAGAAAAGTTCTGAAAACAGGTATGAATGAGCTAACAATAAGCCAGGTACTAGTGACAGAGAAACCTCATTTATACTACCAGGAATTATTGAATTTATCACGTACATTTTGTCTGCATGACAATGAAATTATTCACAAAATATTGTAAAACCAAATAATAAAAGAAAAGAATTTATGATCTAAAATGTTTGAAGAAATATTTGAAGTAGTGTTATAAAGTTGAATTTAACAAAGGAACAAAGAAATTTGAAATGTAATGAAGGTAATTAACAATACTAAATCTAACTAAACGGAAAAGTTTTCGAATAAAAATAATTGTAAAAAATATGGATAATTATTAGCACTTAACAAACACTGAATGTTACGTACACATTAGTAGATAAATGAGTATCATTAATACAAATTTCCACACCACCATTGAGGTATTCAACGTTCAACTTTTTTGCACCTGTAAACACACACACACTTATACTTACATTACAAAAATTGTTTAAAATTCGAACCCCGTGCTAGAAAACACAAGTTTTGAAACGTCTACCAACAGTACAAAAGTATTTATTTCTGAGCCGCTTAAACATTTCCGGCATTTGGCGTACTTCATTTGCAGAGATCATCACACGGTCGTTAAAATCATTAGCGTTCTTATTTGGCGTTTGAAACATTCTCACATGGAAGGCATACGTTAACAGTTTCTCTTAATCTCTACTGCATTTAAGATGTTTACTGCTAAAGAAGTACAATTCGATCGTTGCATTGACATTGTGTTCACATTCGCTGTAAATTGGTAGCATGTTACGAAGTTCTGTCATAATAAACGCTATTGTTCGACTCATTTCAATCACATTTCTAACCGCTTGAAATGATTTGTAACAACGACTGTTCTACACTACTGCTTATACCATCAGTGGCGATCAATGGAGAAACAAAAAAATACATTGTATAAATCAAAAATACATCTAACATATAATGAAGGATTATGTTTTCTGTTTCAGACCGATTTTAATGAGAGTGTTTAATTTAAATCCTCGATTATAAATTTATCTAAACTACCACATATAGATCTTATTAGATCTCATTAGCTCGCCATAGGCAGTCTCGATAAATCACTAACCAAATCGATGAAATTCCTAAAGAGGTTTATATAATATACGAGTATATGCAGTAAATTGCAATCTAGTGAGGTATTGTTGCTAATGAGGTATTTCATGCCTTATGCAAGACCTTATCAAGGCATCAACTTGTCTAACTGAATCGAGCATAAGTACGTGATGGGCATGCAACAAAACCCTACTAGATGGTGATATACTACCTATACTTGGATATGATACCAGATCATCATCTGATCCATGGACAGATCATACGTGGATCAGCAATGACGGTTGCAACATGCGTCATACAATAATAATAATAATAAGTCGGCCCGATTTTCGAATATAATCCACGTGGAGTTGATTCACAGCTACCATTTTTCCAGATGTAACACTCAACTAATATAATGATACAATACGATTCTCGGAAACACTTCACGTAGACATGATTGACAGCTGTGACTGTTACAAATGTCAAGTAATAATTAGAATTCTCGGAAATAGTCCTCCTAATAAATTACCGGGCCCAATCCGAATGTTCATACTGTATGATATTAGTAATTTAACATTAATTTCCATTTACCAACCATATGGTCTCTTTATGTACTGTAATATTTGCACATCCTCGTTCTTTTTTCCTAATCTCCAATCATGAACGTCGTACTATGCCACATCCGCAGATACGGAAGAAATTAAGGAATAGAAATAAATACGGGGAGAAATTCAAGAATAGAATCTCTCTAGCTACCCGCCAACCAGCTGAAGAGTCACCAAATGAGAGCGCAGAACTTTCTTCCTTGCCAACTAGCTACCTCTCTTATTCGGTTAGTCTACATAGCTGCATAGCTACCTCACTGCCAAGTAGCTGAAGAGCTACCAAATGAGAGCACAGAACTATCTTTCTTGCTAACTAAGTACCCCTCTTCTCCAGAAAGACACCTCACTTCCAACTATATGTAAAGCTACGAAATGAGAGGGAAAAGCTCTCTCTCTTACTGACTAGCTACCTCTCTTCTCCAGTGAGACTACTTAGCTGCAAAGCTACCTCACTGTCAGCTAGCTGAAGAGTTACCAAATGAGAGGGGAGAACTCTTTCTTTCTTGCTAAATAGCTACCTCTCTTCTCCAGTGAGACAACTTAGCTGCAAAGCTACCTCACTGCTAAGTAGCTTAGAGCTACCTAATGAGAGGAGAACTCTCTTTCTTACTAACTAGCTACCTCTCTTCTCCAGTGAGACTGCTTAGCTGAAAAACTACCTCACTGCCAACCAGCTGTAAAGCCACCTCATCTCTCCGGTAAGACTACCTAGCTTCAAAGCTACCGTACTGCCAACCAGCTGAAAGGCTACCAAATCGAGTATCTGAAAAAGTGCCCAACCTTCGCTGTCACCTTGATTGACCTACGCTCGGCTTAAATTGGTGTCACGGGCTAGACAATTTCCCGTCGCCCACAGAAGGAGCCACCGGCCTCCGATGCATCACGATATCCCAGTGACAAACGTCCATGACAACCCCATACCAACAACGGTACCACAGACCACCGCCCCAGCAGTAACTCCAGTCCCAGAAGACTCGACGCATTTGGAAGGAATTGTTTGGCTCGTGTTTACAAGGAGATTAAAAATAAATTTAATTGTGTGATTTTTCTCTTAATTATTAATTCATTCATTTTGTTTTTATTATCATACTCATTTATCTCTTCTTTGTTATTGATAAATAGTTATTCATACAGTAATTAAATAAATGTTTGGTCAGTGCTCAGCGAGTTTTAATTTTATTCATCAACACCGTTTATCACGATCCAATAAACAAAAATGGTAACAGACATTTTATACATTCGTTCTATAAGAAGTATTTACTTTCCATGGTTTTATATAGGGTTGTTCGGAAAGTCATTTCGTTTTTTTTTTTGGAAATGAAAGACAGTTTTCGTATAATAAACAAATACTTTATTAAATTATATATTGACCGTTCTGGTCCAACACCTTTTGCCATCTTTCTGGTAGTAGCATAATTCCACGCTCATAAAATTTTTGGTCTTTGCTGGCAAAAAACTGATCGAGGAGGTTTTTGACCTCCTCATTTGAGGTGAAGGTTTTACCGTCTAAAAAATTTTGGAGTGACCGGAACAAATAATAATCCGATGGTGCCAGGTCTGGAGAATATGGTGGGTGTAGCATTGTATCCCATTCAAGCTGTAAAAGCTTTTGGCGAGTGACCAAACTTGTGTGAGGTCTCGCGTTGTCTTGGTGAAACACTACACCTTTCCTGTTGATTAGTTCTGACCTTTTCTGTTGAAGTGCATCATTCAGTTTGTCCAGCTGATGACAGTAGACTTCCGAATTAATCGTTGTGTTATCCGGTAAAAGCTCAAAAAAAAACGATTCCTTTAAAATCCCACCAAACAGACAGCATCACCTTTTTTTGGTGAATATCGGCTTTGGAAATGGTTTGAGCCGGTTCATCTTTTTTGCTCCATGACCTCTTGCGTTTGACGTTGTTGTATACAACCCATTTTTCGTCCCCAGTGATGATGCGCTTCAAAAACGGATCATTTTCGTGACGTTTGAGAAGCGAATCGCAGACGTCAATGCGGCGACACAGATTTCTCTCTGTGAGAACATGGGGAACCCATACATCGAGCTTCGAGGATAATCCCAGGCCTTTCAAGTGGTCATAAACTGTTGAATTTGATAAATTTAACCTCAATCCGATCTCACGTGTTGTTATTCGCCGGTTCACATCAACTAATGCCTTTATCGCGTCTTTATCAGCTTCAACCGGCCTTCCCGAACGTGGTGCATCTTCGACATCAAAATTGCCGGATCGAAATTTAGCGAACCGGTTCTGGCACTGGCGTACTTTCAACACACCTTCTCCATACACATCTGTGAATTTCTTTCTGGCTTGAACAGCATTTTTACCCTTTCTGTAGTAAAACAGTAAGATATGTCGGAAATGCTGCTTATCGCTCTCCGTATTTAAAAGGGCACCAACCAAAAACTACTGCGTAGAATTAATTGGAATTTTTCACACACAAGCCTTGCTATATGAGCTCTCAAAGCATATAAAAATTATACGGCATAAAAGTGAAGTTGGGTGCAAAAGAATACAATTAAATCCTCTGTCGGGAATAAACGAAATGACTTTCCGAACAACCCGATAGTATTTAGGTCCCAGAAGAAAAACTGGTTACAAAGTAAAGGAAGAAATAAGTTATTAAATGTGTAACAATGTAACATATTAATGACAGTAGTTATGCCATTTGTATCTTTACAATATTACAACAAGTACAATTAATACTAGTATTAAACTTCTATACCCTTTGGGCTCTGCTATAACCATTATCACCTTCACATTACGCTTGCGCATAACATCCTACTTCATTATTAATTACAATGCAAAAATCGCCAGCGGACGCCTTATTGCTACGCTCAATAAAAGCAAGTCGTTAAGACCTAATTACTTACGCATTTAATAACAATAATGACAGTCCTCTAGTTGTTCATTATTTTTTCATCCTCTTTCTTCGGCCTAGACTTCTTCTTATTAGTATCGCGCTCCTTGAGCAGTAACCTTGAACATAGTAGGCGTTTGAGCGCAAAGAATTTAATCAAAATTCCATCATCAAGCAGGCAACAGCATCATCACTAAATAATAATCAGTTTGCTACTGAAAAATACGCAACGTAACGAACTGCCTCGAGAACTTTCAGAAATAGATTGCGTTAATATACAGGGTGTAAGGGTAACTTTATGTAGTAGCACCATTGGACTATCAGTGGCGTAACTTAAAGCACAGCTTCCCCTTCCTGAAAAAATTTCAATGGTGGGGGCTTCACCTTTTTATTTTATCATTTTTTTTTTATTTTATATTCCGCGAGAAAGTACATCATTTACTACCTACGTTACAATACAGTTTTCATATTTGTAATTATTATCATGGTTCGTTTCTTCAACGGTTTTGATTAAGAATTGACCGAGTAATCGATTAATCAGTTAATGGAGTTACACTATTACATACAAATACAAAGTGTAAGGCCACATTCAAACACGTAATAATAAGAAAACGAGGAAATGGTTAGTCATAAGACTCCATGACCCAACTGAATCAGTGTGACCAACTAATTGGATCTAAATCAACGGATGCAAAAAAAAACGAGTGACGATAATAGTAGGTGTTGTTATTTAGTGGATTTGGTTTCCTTGGTAGTAAATAAACTGAGTCTGTCAATGTACAAAAAAAAATAGCATGTGACGACAGTTTTTGAGTGCGAAATTACAGTTTGAATTTATACAAAATTAACATACCTTTTGAATATTCTGACAATACTTGTTTTGATTAACAAAACTCTCGCAAGACAATCAACCGATTGTTGCGCAATACATTTGATTAATTAAGATTACATATTTACATAGTTAATTTTGACTCTATATAAAACAAAGTAAGTGTGGGATAAGGATAGGGTCAAGACTGGGTTAGGTAATGGCAGCTGTCAACTGATCAATTCTCAACAGTAGGACTAGGCGATTTTAACATTTGACAATCGTTTATTTAGATTTCTAAATTATTTAGATTTATAATCGATTATTATTTGGATGATTACAATTTTTTTTTATTTTTATTCTTTTGAGTGTGCTTATTAAACAGCTTTTCACATCGGTCTTTGCTTCAACGCATTGTCGAACTAAATCCACGACGTAGGTTGTACACTATGTCTGATGAGTATTCCCGAAAACTTAAGGGAGAAGAATGTACATGAAAAAGAAATATAATGAGCCATCTCGCACCACTCAGTAATATACTTGAGGGTTATGACCTTACCGAAAGCCCCAACTGTTTCGGCAATGATGACGCGTATTCGCGTGATGCCGCCATTGCATTTTCATTTCACAGTCTATATGTAACCACCATGTTGACATATTCTGCGTCCGAACGCATTTTTTTGCTTGATATTTTCACACTCAACTTTTTCTTTTTGTATTTTGTGGTAAAAGCAGTAATAATGAAATAGTAACTACGGAGTGCAGGCTACTACTAAGAATCGTCATACGTACAATTGACCTGTCTGTATACCAGCTGTTGTGAAGGTCACGAGAAGGTATGAATGTTTCACAGTTGACGCTTGAGATAACAAAGGGCGATAAGATAACGCGGCTTCCAAACTGGTCACTGTTCTCAATCATTGATGACTTGTTAACTGGGATACTTTTTGTATCCCCTTGGTTGTTGCGCTACCACGAGATGCACTCTACACTGCATCTAAATGTTACCTTGCAAATATTCCTGAATACATAGAGACATGGTGTATAAATATGCAATATAGATGATGAAGAGCTTCTGGGCATTTCTGCAGTGGTCGAATTCTAACTGTGTATGTAAATGCGTAATGGTCACATAACCCAAATGAATAAGAATAGTTTAAATTCTAGATCAATTTTTCATTAAAACTACTAGGCTTCAGTTATAGCAGCAAATATCAGTAGGTGGAAATATGCTATCCGTAACTAGTTTACCTTGCTTATACATAGTATCTTCGGTTTAGATAGTCATTTATAGATACTGCCTTTAGCGTGCTGATGGGAATAAATATAATTTCGAAATTGCGATCTAGTCTGGATAGTTTCGATATATTGCCTACTGCCCAAGAACTTGAACAGTAGTTGTACTTATACCTTAGACATTTTATCGTAATACTGTATCGTAGTTGCGAGGGGGTCGCTTGACACAACAGAAGTTTACCATGAAAACACATGTTTACCCTTTTATATTAAGAGGGCGGTTCAATAAGTACCCCTGTTTGAAGACAGAGGATGTTCCTGAGGAAAATTGGTGTTGCCATCGCGTGCTGCCATCTATCAAACCACGCCTAAACGAATTTCAGACTTATTGATAGGTTAGTTTGGATTTGGCAGCCATTCGACTGAGACGTGTTTCGTTATTTTCGCTAAGATGGAAAAAGAGCAGTATCGTTCGGTAATTAGCTTTTTGTTTTCGGATGGAAAAAAATGCGAGGAGATGAAAACAAAGTTGGATACTGTTTATGGAGACATTTCGCCATCTACGACCTCAGTTAGATGTTGCTTCAACGAATTTAAACGTGGGCGAAGATCCGTTTTTGATAGGAGCGACCAGGAAGCCTGGCAAACGTTGTTCCCGAGGAAATAATTTTACGGATTTTTTAGGAAAAGGAAGAACGATCACTGGACAATACTACAGTGAGTTATTGAACCGCTTCGACAAAAAATTGAAGGAGACACGGACGCATTTGACGAAAAAGAAGGTGCGTGTTCAACACGATAACGCACCGGCACATTCATCAGGAGTTGTTGCCACCAAACTGCATGAATTACGTTATGAACTGCTGTCGCACACCTCGTACTCACTCGATTTGACTCCTTGCGACTTCGTTTTGTTCCCTACTATGAAGAAATGACTCGCGAGAAAAACATTTAGCTCAAACGAGACAGGGGGGATTTTGGAGAGTTCGGCAAATTTTACTTTTTGGAGAGGTAAAAAAAATGGCAGGGACGTTGGGAGAAGTGTATCTTTCTAAAAGGAGACTATGTTGAAAAATAAAAAAATAAAAATTTAAGAAAAAGAAGTGTCTTCATTTCTAACACGGGTACTTATTGAACCGCCCTCGTATATATTCAACACAATTATCGTTACTCAAACTTATGCTGAAACACAAACTAATCACAAATGATTAACAATAGGTATAAACAAACAACAAATTTAGAAAATACTACAAATGGTGCAGTAAACGCCATCTGTAGGACGATGCTACATTTTAGGATTACGTATGCTCCAACAAGGTCCACTTGTGTGGATATCTACTTGCTGAAAACGAATCCTGGCGTAGCCAACCTCAACGTGATAGGCACGTTAGCTTAATCGAATAAAATAATTCGAAGTGGTCTGTATT
>NW_020442467.1:2504441-2506547 GCF_000699045.2 Agrilus planipennis
CGTGCTGTCAAACCTACACTAGCAAGGAGATCGGGCTGAAACTATAGCTACAAGCTATCCAAGGATGGTACTATAGAATGTCACCTCAAGGTAGGCCTAGTGGCGTCATCTCTTGGTTAGGCCGGAAACTTATCAATCCACCCTCGTAGACCCAATATATCTCGGAACCAGGACAAATGGAATTGCGTACGATAGTTCCGCAATTTGAAAGTTACGCATACTTAATTCCAGGAAAATGAAAAGTATAATTTTGGAAATTACGAACACTATGTACCAATACAGGCAACAGCAAAATTCCTTAAACACGTAAAAAAACGTATTCGAAAGTACAGACAAAGGTCAGTACGACTCTGATAGTATCACGCAGGGAAATACGACATTGCAACGCCGCATTAAATAGACTTCTACTCATGGATTATTTACTTCTGTTAGAATAGATTAAGTATTTATCTTCTGCCGGCTCTCTTTTAACATTGTAAGTTTTAGAAAATACCACAATACCATCTGTAGTACGATGCTACATTTCAGGATTACGTATGCTCCAACAAGGTCTATTTAAATATATGGATATCTACTTGCTGAAACGAACCCCGGCGTAGCTCACCTCAACGTGGTAGGCACGTTACCATAATCGAATATAATAATTCGAAGTGGTCTGTATTCTGTCGAAACTGCCAGACGCGGATCACGATTTCGATCTTTTTGGATCTCATCAGCGCGTCGCAGACAGCTCCGACAGAACACAGTGTATGATTGCTACAAATGAAGTATGCCAAATGCCGGACGTTTTTGTTTGACTCAGAAATAATTCTTGTACTGTACGTGCGTATGTGTGTGGATATTGACAAACGACACATAAAAAAGGTAACGCACCTTTGCAATACCTCAGTGATGGTTTTGAAATTTAATAAAATTACCATTTCCAATCTTTTTTCTATTTCCTTTATGTTCTTAGTACCATGTCGAAATGTATTTTAAGTAGTACTGCATACTATCAGCGATGAACAAAATCGTTTTTTTTTTATTAATTGTTGTTGTCTAAAGATTATTATATGTGTAATAGGAAGCTGTTGATTTTTATTTTATTAGTCGTTTGGCAACCGTCTCTGTTTACATTTTTCATCAATGTAGCTGCTTAGTTGTTATCGCAATTTCTGTATACGTTGCCAATTCACGTCCAGGGCCGGCTTCGGATTGTAACTTCATCAGGTTTTCTTACAATTTCTTTTGATTTACTGCTTTCGCTGCTTTACTGACCATGCAATACACTATTGCATCTACTTAACGCCCTCCGAAGGTTGCTACTTATTTCAAAAACACCCTGTAAAAAAGTGTGCAGCACACGCTCGACATATTGTGACACAGGTGAATACATCACTAGTCGTTGCGAATCCATCATAGCAAAGGTCGTAACAAACAATATTAATCGACTATTACGGCAATGTAATTCCATCAAACGCTATAAATATTTATGCACTATAATAACCGATTTACATAAGAAACCACGCCTATCAATTCACTTCAAGAGCGATTTTGCCGCCTGCCAAGTAGATTGCACAAAATATATTTATGTAGAGAGTGATTGTACACGTAAAAGATACAGTAGTACTTCATTTTATTTTGTTTTTGATTTGTAGTCGTTTTGTCATAATGTTTTCGCAAGCTCACGTAAAGCTTATTAGTTTGGATTATTATTTCCAAAATATTTGCGTTTTCGTACCAGGCACATTTTACTATGATAAACATTCATGAACTAGGTATGCTTCACTGATAGTCAAAATATACAGGGTGTCCCAGTTATAATAATTAAAAAAAAAACCATCCGAGTGCATTTTCTTCCTCTGATCCGTAACTTAATACCAAACATAAACAATAACATCACCCCAAAAACCAGCTGATTCCGACCTACTGAAGGTGAATTTTTCTACGATCAGCTGGCAATCGTAATTAATTTGCGATTGTGCAGGGCCGGCATCGAAACTGTTATAATTTTATAATTTTTTATTTTGTTTCAAAAGTCAAAAGTGTTATAACATTTTATGTTCCAAATGTCCGTAGGAATCTGTGGTATAAATATTAATTATTATAACTGGGACACCCTATATA
>NW_020442467.1:2508004-2534205 GCF_000699045.2 Agrilus planipennis
GCATTACCGTGTGTGAACCTTTGCCTTTTACCATACAAAAAATCAGATATTTATCTCGCAGCGTTAAATCACAATGTTTAGAATAGAAACCCATATTTTCGGAAAAATTCACAGTAGGCACGAGCGGTCTATTGCGGTCAATCCCCTTAATAAATGACACCGAATCCTTTTCGGTTTACCGATTGCATCCGCGAATAATGAAATTTTTAGCCGCGAATACAGGAACTGGGTTGCAAATTTTTCACTCGCGAATAATGAAAACGCGAATAAGGAAACCGTAAATAAGGAATTTTTTCTGTACTAGGTAATAATGGATTATAACTAAAGCGAGAAAAAACTACGATCAATTAATGTACCATATTTTTAATGGAATTTTGCCGTAAAGTAACCGATTGTAGTAGTAGATTAGTAGTACACTAAATTAACGTTTAATATTTTAGATTATTTGAGTAACTATTACGTCCTTATTACTATTTTTGTATTATTTTTAAATTTATATTTTCTAAAGTATATTTTTAAAAGAATGCGTGGGCCTTCTGTCTAATTAACTGTTTTCACTCTACTAAATATGCACGATTTGTATGCAAACTTTAGTCGTTATATGTCCGTATAAATTATATATCTGCTGTTTTATCGAAGCTCCTTTTTACCATCCGCATTGACGCATAAACAGACGCAAACGTATATTAAAAGGATTAGAGTGAAATTAAGGACACTAATATACGATTGATGCGATAAACACAATTATAAAGGTATTCCGTATTAAAAACCATTCACACAACGATTTCGTAGTTTACCGAATGAAAGTTAGAGACCGCTAAAATCAACTTCTATTAATAAACCGATTGATTGACTGATTAATCGCAACTATAATATAATCCAATGCTTAACGATAAGGAATACGTTTGATGAATAGTTTAAATTATCATTAAGAAAGCTAAACGGAGTGAAATAAATACGAACGCGGAGTAATCACAATAGACTCGTTGTGTTAAAAAAGGACAGCTAACATTTTATACATAACAGGTCAATTGAAAAGTCCCCGGCCTAAAATAGTAAAACACATTTTTTTTGCAAAATTCGTTCTTTTTATTCAACATAATTCCCTTCAAGGGTGATACACTGATTATAGCGATTCTCCAACTTTTCGATACCATTTTTGTAGTACGATTTGTCCTTTGCTTCAAAATAGGCCTCAGTTTCGGCGATCACCTCTTCATTCGACGAAAATTTTTTCCCAACGAGCATTCTTTTGAGATCTGAGAACAGGAAGTAGTCGCTGGGGGCCAGATCTGGAGAATACGGTGGATGCGGAAGCAATTCGAAGCCCAATTCATGAATTTTTGCCATCGTTTTCACTGACTTGTGAGACGGTGCATTGTCTTGGTGAAGCAGGACTTTCTTTTTCTGCAAATGCGGTCGTTTCTCGGCGATTTCGTCCTTCAAACGGTCCAATAACGCTATGTAATAGTCGCTGTTGATGGTCCTTCCTTTTTCAAGGTAGTCAATGAAAATTATTCCACGCGCATCCCAAAATACAGACGCCATAACCTTGCCAGCCGACTGTTGCGTTTTTGCACGCTTTGGAGCGGGTTCATCGTGTGCAGTCCACTCCGATGACTGTCGATTGGACTTCGGAGTGAAATGATGGAGCCATGTTTCATCCATTGTCACATATCGACGCAAAAACTCGGGTTTATTACGCGTGATCATCTTCAAACACTGCTCTGAATCATCAACTCGTCGTTGTTTTTGGTCAAAAGTGAGCTCGCGCGGCACCCACTTTGCACAGAGCTTTCTCATACCCAAATATTCGTGAATGATGTGATGTATACGTTCCGTTGATATCTGTAGAGTGTCTGCTATTTCATTCAATTTCAATTTACGGTCATTCAAAATCATTTTGTGGATTTTTTTAATGTTTTCGTCCGTAACAGCCTCTTTTGGGCGTCCACTGCGTTCACCGTCTTCGGTGCTCATTTCACCACGTCTAAACTTAGCATACCAATCCTTGATGGTTGATTTTCCTGGGGCAGTGTCCGGAAATTCGTTATCAAGCCAAGTTTTTGCTTCAACTGTATTTTTTCCCTTCAAAAAGCAATATTTTATCAACACGCGAAATTCCTTTTTATCCATTTTTTTCACAATAACAAAAGTTGCTTCACTAAAAATGCTATAATTCACAAACTAATGATCCGACAGCCGTCAAATTTATAGACGCGTCTATTGAAAGTTAGGACTAACGGAAAATCATATGGATTTAGTTCTGGTGCCGCCATCTATGTGTCAGGCCGGGGACTCTTCAATTGACCCTAGTACAGTTGGGCCTACGTCTAAAGCCAGAGCGCCAACGGTGCATTGCTATTGTGTTTGTAAGTACAAATAAGTTTCAATTTTTACCTGCCATACGATCTCAGTGAATTTGATCGAATTAACGAATTTTAGATTTTTTTTGTTTAGATTATTCTCGAGGAGGGAAAACCTCCAAAGGAACCCCCTGAAGAGAGGCAGTGTTGGATTTTTACCGACTAAAACCCATCCTCGAGTGGGGAGATAAACCCTGAGGGTTACTCACCCCCGGGAAGAGAATTGAAGGTTGGGATTGGGGAGAGGGTTGAGAAGAGAAAATTGTTAAGCGTGAAGAGAGGGAGTGTTAGGGGGGGAGAACCGTCGGTATAGGTGTTCCACCTTTGACGTAATGGGTAGATACTCGCGCTAAAAGGCAAAGTGGAATTTTAGAAAGGGCATGACATATAAGAAGTCCCCCTCCAAATTTTTGATCTTTGAAGTATCTTTCGCAAAGCCTGTGACATAATTTTGTCCCAAAATGGCTGGAGTTCCGAAATAGAATCGCTTGAAATTTAGCAGACATATTCAATTAGGTATATGTAAAACGAAAGTCTCTAAAAGGATTTTTGGCTTGAATGGGAAGAGGGTGAAAAAAAATTCTAATGTTAAATTCGTGACTATTTGTTTTGTATATTCTATATTGTATATACAATATATTTAATATTTACATGAAAATAAGATAGAAGGTATGTTAGGCTCGAAAACCATAAATAAACATGCTAATAAGCGAAGCATTCGCTTGTTACTGCAACCTGCTACAAAGCGGAAAAAAAAAATTCTCCCCTTCCCTTTCGAGTCGCTAGAAATCCTTTAAGCAACCTTCGTTTTACATATAATTGTAATATGTCTGCTAAATTTCAAGCGATTCTGAAGGTTCCCCTTCTCGGAGCCTGTGTTCTGTCAAAGCTGTCTAATCAGATCCAACAAAATCGCGTCTGGCAATTTCGACAGATTTTGGTAACGTGCCTATCACGTATGATGAGCTACACAGTAGATTCAATTTAGTAAGTAGATAATCCAGCTACATAAATTGACTTTGCTGAACTTTGCGGCGTGGCCTAAAGGTTTAGACCATTGCTTAGCATTCGGGAGGACGCCGGTTCGATTCCGGATCCGTCTGCCTTGGTCCAAGTTTTTCCTTGGATCACTTATATAATGCTAGGCCAGTAATGTTCTACAGTTAATTATTCATTCCCTACTGTCTTCATTTCATTCGTCTCATCTTTCTCACCCATTCATTCCCACGATTCCTGAAAGGAGGCTGAAGAGGGCTTTCCGCCCTACTTTCCGGCATGGTCGGGAGGGACTGCCCGTCCACCAGCATGAATGGCTGGTGAGAATGCAACACCCAAATGTTTTTTTTTTGCTGAACATATTGAATTCCACTAAATGTAGCATTGTACCACAGATAGCGTTTTCCCGCGCCGTTAGAAAGATTTAGTATTACTTGATGTGAGTAGTGTCTGTAATAATACTGATATTTGCAATCAATTTGTATTTCTGTTATTTTCTTTGTAAAGCGCGAAGCTTTTTATCGCCAATTGTCTAAAATTATAGTCGTCTTTGCGGTACCTATGACACATTAACAGATAAAATTAAAATAGGTGCCTAGTCGTTTGTAGGTGTAGGACATTTGGTCTGGCACCAAGAAACAAAGGCGGCCGAGAATGTTAAATTGCTACATCGTAAAACACAAAACGACATGTTACGAGCCCAATTGTCGCACGAATTGCGGGTAGACAGTGTGGCGTAATAATGTACCAGCCATTTGTACTTTACGTATTTCGCATTACCGTGTGTATAATTTACGGTAATATGCTCTTTCTTGGCCGGACGATACGCACACTTTAATTTATGTAGACATAATGGTGTTTGTTACACTTCAGAATTGTTACAGTAATGAGTTGTTCTATATATGTTTGATAATTTTAGGCTCCGAGCAATTTTGGATACAATATGTTATTGTAAAGTTCATGGCAAGTACGTATTATGAGATATAAAATCAAACAAGAACAAAAATAGGAAACAAATTTAAGTGATATTGAGAGCCACTTCAAAATTGCTTCACTTATAATTTTTTTTATGAAATCACGGCGTACACAAGCTGAAATTGCTTGTCATCAAACTAATATCACTATTAAGTTACTCTACGGATAACATAAGTTCGTAAGTAGCAAGTCTACACATTTATTTTTTAAACAAAAGAACACAAAAGCGATGTATGTGATAAAATAAGGATAATAAAACTGAAAAGAATAATTTTTACTAATTAAAAAAAGTGTATTTTCTTTATGTATCCTGAATATTATTACTGCTCTTTTTTTGCGTTTCTTCATTCTAATTGAATTGCCGGATACTACTATCCGGTACAATCCTACAAAATTGCTGGATGCGCCAGGTACCCGTCCCATCTCTAATTTCATCAGTACTCTAGTACTTCAAAGCCACAGGGTGTTGTTTACAAACTTTGACTCATGAGGGGCGGAATTTGGAATAGTAATAATCATTATTGGTGCGAATTCGTATATCCTTCGCGATTTCAAGAGCTATTTTCGATAAATGTGTTGAGCGAAATTTTTGGAGACTTATTTGACTTTTTTGGTAAGTTTACTTACAATCACCAGCGAAAAGGTAACGCACCTTGAAAATACCTCAATAGTGTAGAAATTTGCATTAATAAAATTACAATTATTTGGATGATGCTCGTTTACCGATTAATGTTTACGTAATTTTGACGGGACAACGTCTTATAATTCGATGGAGCCGGCTGCACGCACGAAAAAACATGACTCATGCGGCGTTACCTCGCTCTGAGGCGTTCCATTTAAGGCTTGAAGTGCAAGCGAGAGCACGGAACGAGCGACAAAGAGGCGCAATAGGCCTCCGCGTTCGGCAGCGTTCTACATCTGTCTCTCTCCTACTTGAGTGAGCGATGCGTCCGCGTGGACAGCTGCTATACAATAATACATTTACATGTTTTCGTCAAGTATGAAGTGCAGTGAAAAGTGAATGTGGTGTCAATTGTTTATAGCAACGATAATTGCGGCGATAAAGGTAATGATTCTTTCGATATTAAATATATGTTCAGTGATATATTGTCGAATTGAAGCTAGAGTTACAAAAATTTTAATGATGTTTAAAAGTTGTAAATCAAAGTTGTAAAACAATTGCTCAAAGCACATTCATACTTGTAAAAACTATGTACATTGGAAAAAAAATAAATAAAAATTGACATAATTGTATTTATGCGTACAAATAAATGTAACTTGATCGATTCAATTGTGATTTCCATTTACCTCCTTCTCTATATCCATACAAAATATCTATCAAACAAATAAAATTAAAATTTTCTTTTGAAAAATGAAACCACTCCATCAGTATTTTCTTATGACGTTGTCACGTTCAACTATCGTCAGTAAACCGACTTTACAGACAACCGATTTTTTTTTTCTTTTATGTTCTTACATTTACATAATGCTGTCTGTAATGTAATTATTTAATTTGTTTAATCTCAACATTGTGTGTAGTACAACAGAGCCGGGCAAACTTTAACTTCCTAGGAGCCGCTACCTGAGGTTAGTTTGAGTCACTCCATACCCTTAAATGAGTACGAGAGAGTAAGTAGTAATGACCGATATTGCTTTCTCTTTCTCTTCTCCCTTCCACTCCCACATCAAGCCCCTTCATCCCGTAGACGAGCGAAGCCACTCACGCAACTTAAATAATACCTACGAAAATTTTCGTTACTATGTTCGCAATACTATTGGGTTTGGCTATGGAAGAGGGGACTCACCTACAAAATGGAAGGGATAAGAAAAGGAAGGAATCATCTCACTCGCACTCGCAGGATCAATGAGGAGCTCCTTGGCTATACCTGGGGATCTCTCGGGAGTCAAAAAAGCCGAGTTTGCCCGGTTCTGCAGTATTAGACACCTTTGTTGCCAATTCACGCACAGAACCGGCTTCGGATTGTAAATTATTATTTTCTTAAAAACAAATTTACCCTTAACTACAGTGCCGAACTCACCGTAGGATTGTTTAGTGCATCTATAATTTACACCCTCCACATCTCGGCACTTATTTCTGTTACACCCTGTATACATATTTGTATATGTATGAGATTGTTTAAATAAACAGAAGTTATTAGAAAATTCGTTACAATTCGTACACACATGCGTATTTCATTTAAACTTTTTTTTATGTGACTTACCCCTTTTTCATCACTTACCATCACGCTATGCAATTGCCACCCTATAACCCCACTTTTTGCTTACATATTTTACGGACGCCTTCCAATATCAAAACAATTCTAAGTGGATACTCATTATCTTTAGAAAATTCTAATTAATAAACCTTATCTGTTCTTAATTATGTATACCTGTACGTATCTTACCGTTGATTATACGTTAGCAACAAAATTCCTTTTTGTTGATTTATTGGCGGGTAAACTAATTTAAAGTTTAGAAAGGCTTCAACGCGCTTCTGTAATTTAGATTAAGATTAAATCTGTATGCATGTCGTATCACATTTCACAGTATACGCGGTAGCGTAATAATAGTTATAACTATCACACTTCTTGTAAATTGCGATATGGTAGACAATCTTTTTTTCATAAAGTTCTGATACACATATAATAATCGATCCGATATTGGCCCGTAATAATAGTATTTAATAACGGGACACTCCGCTTCCTGCGACTCATGATTTTCAGAACATACATACCGAACCTTGCAGGTTTCCGTATACATCTAATTTATTACGCTCACTGGGATGTAAGTTATTCCAACCATGATAAGTAATGCAAAGCTACCATACACTTTGTTAGATTATGTTTTTTCTCTAGTATAACTATACGCTTTCAGGGTTCACGAAGTTATATACAGAGAGATTTGGTATGTGTCAACTAGATGCAATAAGGAATCGCATGGTAAGTACTTCAGCGCGGTTAAGAGCAGAAAGAACTTTTAAGCAAAACACAACAATTTACATTACGAAGCAGGTCCTGAGAATGATTTGGTAACGTAGGTGCAGTGCAACAGAACCGGACCGGGGTGCGATGTAAGTAACGAAATTTCTCTTTTTTGTCACATTTTTTGAGTCATTTGGCCCGGGGGGCATTTGCATCCCTGCATCCCAGGCCAGTCCGGCCCTGTAGTGCAACCTCTTTGAGTACTGTGAATTGGGATAGAGACTGTTAAAAACTGAGCAATTAAACTAAGTAAACTAAACATGCCGGTTGTCAAACACCTAACTGACCATATAAAATACCACAAACGGCGCGGTAAACGCCATCTGTAGTACAGTGATACATTTAGTGGAATTCATTATGCTCAACAAGGTCCATTTAAATAGATGGATATCTACTTGTTACTGAACTGAATCCACGGCGTAGCTCACCACTACGTGATAGACACGTTACCAGAATCGAACAAATAAATTCGAAGTGGTCTGTATTCTGTGGCAACTGCCAGACGCGGATCCCGATTTTGAACTTTTTGGATCTCATCTGTACGTCGCAGACAATTTCGACCGAACACAGACCAATTTTTACCTGCTGTCTTAACAGCGCCTTTTATAAAATGCCACAAATGGCGCGGTAAACGCCATCTGCAGTACAATGCTACATTTAGTGGAATTCATTATGCTCAACAAGGTCCATCTACTTGCTGAACTGAATCCACGGCGTAGCTCACCACTCTGCGACACGCTGATGAGATCGAAAAAGATCTAAATCGCGATCCGCGTCTGACAGTTGCGACAGAATACTGACCACTTCGAATTCATTTGTACCTAACTGACCACCATTAACTCTTTGTCCTATTTGATTACGTGCCTTCCTCGTAAAGGTAGCTACACCGTGAACTTGGATACAAGTCGATATAGTTAAGAGATCAATCGATTTATCTAGGAGGAAGATTGATCCAAACAATATGAATATCACCGTTTGAAGAATTACGTTCTACTTGTAGACGCAATTTTCCTAGAGTCGATCACGTCTTTTAAAGCAGAATTGTTTTGTTTCAATAGTCCCGCCCGTATCCCGGAAGTTCCACATAACTTAATAACACTGAAATTTTGAGATTTTGAACCTATATCGTTTGGTAATAAGGTTTTGAAGTTAAACAAACGGACGGAAATGTAATTCTTCAAACGACGATACTTATATAATTTGGATCAACCTTCCTTCCAAGTAAATTGATTAATCATTTAATTATATTTCGTTCTCGAATTAATCATTAGTTGTTAGTTGTAGATGTTTAAAAAGAAACGAGCTAGGTATAATGCTAAACTTTATTATTAAGACAAAACAATACGTAAATATAAAGGAACATGTGTATGGTAGCTTTGAATTACTTATGGTTGGAATAACTTACAACCTACTGAGCATAATAAATAATACAAAAGAAGACTTCTAAATTGGACTCAAGGAGAATCCTTATTCTCACGATTACGTAAAATGCTTATGTCAAAAAAAGGGGCGTCAGATATGAAGCGCCTATTATAGAATTTTGAGAACGTGAATTACTTTTTAGTCCAGTCAGTAGTTTTTCGAATGAGTTCCATAGACACTCCTGCTCTGAAGGCAGCGGAAGTGACTCCAAATCACGTTCTGTAACTAGAGAAGCTAGAAATATCAATGCCTCCAGCTTGGATACATTTTTTTTATACAATGACTAATGCGCTGGGTTGACCCGGAATGAATTATTTTCTTGGCTGTTAGGATTAATTGATGCACACATTCTAGCCGAAACCGACTGGTGCGATCAAGGTATGTTTGAAGCATTAATGATATACACAAGATAGGATTTTCCCTGAAGAAGGGGAGAACTAACAGAGGCTGGAAAAAACGGAGGCTGGATGTTTTGGTGCGATTAGGAATTCTGATTTCTAACAGGTCTTCAAAGGTTTGTATGTTGCCACTGCGAATAGGAGCAAGGGTCTGTATACGGTAGTCAGTGTGTAGGTTATGAGTTTAATATTTAAGTCTGTTAACGACACGGAATCTGACGGGTGAAGATTAGACAAAAATTGTAAAACAGGGGAGAAATCCCAAGGAGACTGGTATTTTGATCCAGAAACGTTGATTAAAGGTACCTTTTAAAAATCATTTGATTAAAACCTTGATCTGTATTTATTGAGAAAGCGAGTACTAGGGTCAAATATTGAGAGTTTAAAATTGAAAAGGAAACTCCCTTTCCAAATTATTCGCTGAAAAAATTTTCAAGCAAAGTAAGTGATTAAAAGTAAACATCACAATCTTGATTATTGAGGACCTGATAGCTCTCAATTCTTCTTTGCAAAGCCTCTTTGGAAAAACACCTACCTGATAAAATGCCAACCTGCAGGGAACGTGCATTTCGTAGGTGATATCTAGTCCTAAAAGAGAATAAAAACAGATTTTTGATAGGTCTGAAAGAAGAAGTTTAAAAAAAGAAAGGTACCATGGCCGGTTGGGTGACGGGAAAAATAATTATCTCTGACAAAACTGATAGCCAAAATGGCGCTTATACTCAACAATTTCATTAGGCCCTCCCTTAACCGAGCTACCTCCATATTAGCGAGTCATAAGCCTTTGAATTGGAATCGAAATGAAAGGGACCTCATAACCAGATATCCAGCTTAACACAGAGGCGTCCTGAGTGATGCATTGCCACGAAGGAATTTTTTTTTTAATTGTCTTACGTAAAAAAAAACCTGAACACATCTACTTTGAGGCCGCCTGTGCAGAGTTCTTTCCCCCTTTTTCTTCAACCTGGAGTTGGATAAGGGAGTTTTAAGGCGTCCGAAAAAAACCCGAAGGACCTGCTTTGGGCTCTTTAATGTTTATTCATTGTGAATAGGGTTTTGAAACAGAAAAGGTGGAAAGCTTGTTTTTCTACTTGATCGTCGCGCTCATTCGTTGTGCTTCTTCTTTCTTTCTTATTTCCAGAAAGGAAATTGCAGAAGAAACAGATTTCTAAAAATGGTTTGAATGTTTGGCCCTAAAAAGGGCAAGTAAGGGCAAGCTTCGGGGCTAGACGACCTAGACGACCAAACCTCATTCGCTGTCAGTATTGAGCGCACCTCTTTTGATATAGTCGGACCTGTTGCCGCAGACTTATTTCCTATTAATGACAGAAGGCCTAGCCTTTCTGTTGGAGTTTCATCTGCCGATTTTGGTGGCACTGATTGATTCCAAATTTGACTTTTCTGAACTTTATGAAGGGTCAAAGCCTAAGGAAAAAAAATTATTTGTCAGGTGGCTTGATCTAAGGAAAAAGAAAGTTACCCTACTTAATTCAATTAATCTAGTCGGCAAAAGCAGCGCTTACGTAATTCGCTATTCGGACTGATTGTACAGCTCTTTCTGGATACTCTACTGCAACCGAAAATAATTTCAGCAGAAAAACTCAGTTTTCTGTAATATGTAGCCAACAACAGCTTCGCCGTTTTGACTGCGAGTGGCAGAGGAGATTGTCACCACCAGAAGGAAAAATTAAATTAAAGAAATGCAATTGTGCTTCCAAAAGTTCACAAAATTTTCTTTTTCGGATTAATTTTACATACGTTTTTCAATTTTTTCACATAAAAGCTGCGGATTTTTTTCCAATCATATTTGAATTCCACAAAACGTAGAAATATTCTATGGGTGGCGTTTATAACGCTCTTTGTAAAAATTCCTGAAACGCTATACAAATTAAGGCAGTTGGTTGAGTGGATCTGAATTCTGTTGGAACTGTCTACGACGCGCTGATGAGATCGAATGGAATTACAATTGCGATCCGTGTCTGACGACTTCAATAGAACATTGTCCACCATAAATTTTTTGGCCTAATGTAAACGTAAACTACTTAACTTACTCTAAAAATTGTTAAAAATTAGATCCGCGTGTAAGAAAAAGGCTTCGATATCTACCAAAATCACCAAGTATTTGACGAATTTCGTCACACGAATCTGTACATCATTAGTATTATGCGCTACAATGTCAACGACATTACATTTGGCCCATCTAGGGTTTACGACATGCTGATTTGCTTCACGCCAAAAGTAACTATTTTGAAAATTCAAAATTCCTTCCGTCGTGAAGCAACATTAAACATTCGTCAGTAAACATCACTTTATGAAAAAATTGGCGTCTGCAGCACTTTTTACAAAATTTGCATGTTATAAAAATAACAATGATATGCAGCAACTGTTCCTTTAAAATACTGTCACATGACAGAAGTCAAAGTTTGTTGCTTTCTTGCGTATACTACTTTGGTGGTTGTCTTTTATGAAATCATAGAATAAAAATATTAGAACGTCTATGTCATCCTTATGATTGAGCCTTAAAAGCTGATGGTGAATCAATCTGCTTCCAAACTAGCCTCACAATAAACAATTAAGAGTCAATTCTTTGTCCCTTTAAAATACTGTCACATGACAGGAGTCAAAGTTTGTTGCTTTTTTGCGTATACTACTTTGGTGGTTGTCTTTTATGAAATCATAGAATAAAAATATTAGAACGTCTTTGTCATCCTTATGACTGAGTCCAAACTATAGTCTCACAGTAAACAGTTAAGAGTTCATTCTCTTTCATATTCTAAGATTTAGGATAATAATTTTTTAGTTGTGCATTTTCAGCAGTGAATAACAATTTATATTAACTCTTGAAAAAGGAAGCTGTTACAATTCCTGTTTCCTGCAATAGAACAAACTATAACACCTATTTCATAATATCTAACGCATAGATATATGCGAAAATATATCCAATATTTTCTTAAAAACTCAAATTTGATCGGTTTAAAATCTCTAAAATAATGAAGAAAAGTGAGTAGGGTGGTATATCTAATTTTAGAAATTCATAAATATTGAACTAACATTTCGGAAATTATAATTAGAATATTGGAATACGTATATATATGTATGTGTAAATTATGTCTACTGTAATACTAAAATCAATGTCAAATGAAATTCGTTTTCGATTGCACATGTTTATGTAGCATTAAGCCAAGATTACGTTTATTTGTGTCTTTATTTAATTTTTGTCACTTCTAAAAGCTAGACAGTTCAAAAACTTCAAAGCAAAACATGCTGCATTTGGATAGTTCCGTGTTTTCGTTGGAATATCAACCTGCTTATCTAGTCTCGTGATCGCGTTTTAACAACCCACGCTGTCCGTTTTATTAATATGCTCACGTAGATGTGTTACATTAAGACGATTTGAAAATGAGACACTCCAAATTCATCATAATAAAGCTACATTATTTATTCACCTTTTGGAGGACATTCTAGTAAAACTTTGCCAGCCTTTAATTAAATATTAGAATTAGAAATAGTAGATAACTACTATAGCCAACCATTCTGCCTGTGTAACCATCTAAATAATTACGTTAATAATGAATAAAATTCACGCCTTTTAACCAAATTTTAACCAATATATTTCTTCCTCTTAGTTAATTTAGAAAACGATTTAACAGTTATAGTCACGCAGATATTTGGAAAATATTTTAGTTTCCCCATAATTATATAATTCAAAAAGGTAACTGAATAAAATTCATTGCAGACAAGTTACTTTATACCTAATTTCACGCATGTATTTATGTTTGGAATTCATAATTATAATTTCTGAGAATAATATTTTTTGTTATGCTTTCTCAATTCTCATGTTTTTGAAGTGAAACTTCTATATAGAAGGGGGGGTATTACGATGTTTTCTGTCACGAAAATGCGTTACTGCCGCGAGGAGGGGGTACACAGTATATCGCGTGGTGTGAGGCGGCAGCAGCACCGGAGGGAGAAAAAGGCTGGCGGCAGCGGTGAGAAGGCAACGGCTGTATTAGATGGATATAATGCGCATCCGCGCGAAGAGCGAGGAGTCCGCTAGATTCCCAGCGGCGCATGCGGTGCTCAGCTGTTGTTTTCTTACCTCTGCTCTCCACGTGGCTGGGCATCATTGCCGCTATTTGTGGTATGTGTAAAAATCATAATTTACAGAAAACCTGTGAAAACGAAATATGTGCCGAGACACATAATAGAAGTGAAACTTCAACCAACAAGTGGATAAACGAATGGCAACGGACAAGTGGAAAAACGAATCGCAACAAAATTTTTACTTCAAGTTTTACGGGCAGATTGTTAATGTACTTGTCCAATTTGAAAACCTGCCCGTAAAACTTCGAATAAAAATTTTGTTGCGATTCGTTTTTCCACTTGTCCGTTGAAGTTTCACTTCTACTATGTGTTCCAGCACACATTTGCTTTTTTTTTAAACCCAACCTTTAATCATCAAGAAATTTAATATATATTACACTAGAATATTTGACATACCGAAATACCAAATAACCTAAATACTTAATAAATAATATTTGAGAGCGCATTAAGTGCATGGCAAGCAATTTATTAAAAACGACGTGGAAAGCGATTTCCATCTCATTTGATCTCATCAGCACGCCAAAGATAGTCCCGTTAAAAGAAAGCACTTCAAATTTTATTTTAGCAGCAAATAATAGTAGATAATGTCATTCTGCATTTAAGTTAAATTTTCAAATCGGCCGAATTTTTTAAAAAAAGAAATAATATGTAATTTCAAAGATTGTTAAAAAATTATTTTGGTGCACAGACATTTATAGAATGTGTAGTATATTCGTTTATATTTTAATCTAAAGTTTCAGTATCTAAGAAATTGCTATCAGAAATTACATCAGATAATTCCAAAAACATATTATGTACGGTTTCTCGTTTCTTTAACATCAAAAGATAATAGGGGAAGCCAAGTCTTTTAAGTAAATTATTATAGAGCTAAAAATTAGGGTCTTAGCTATAATATTTGATAAACTGGCATTAATATCATTCTGTAAACAATTACCTATCCAGTGATATTTACGCTATAGCTTAAATCAAAATTGGCAAAGTCCGCTATAAATTATTTGTCAGAATGGACGTATCTTATTTCTTGTTTTCACTTGGGACTGTATTCATTTGCTGCGTTTTGAGCACGCCCTTGTTAAGTTATGAAAATTCTTCATTAGTAGTAGTGCAGACAATGGAAAAATTAGGGTCAGCTTTATAACTGCCTGGTTAGAATTCTATCTTTAAACAACCGACTTTGCTTTTCTAAATTCCTGAAAATGAACTTTCTTTAGTCCGATGCTCGCAACATTCTCAAATTCTATTTGTCTGCATTTCATTCTGTTACACATCAATTGGTGTAATGTTATTCCTTTTTCTTTATTAGTGTACGATGCAATTCCTACCTGACATCTCTTTTCTGTTTACGATATTCTCTATAGCAGGGGTGGGCAAATATTTTGATAGTCGGGCCACATTGCAGATGAAAATTTGACCTCGGGCCAAACAGTTTTTTTTTTCTAATTTTAAGTACAGGTTTTGCTAGGGATGTCAATTAATGAATTTTAAAACCAACAATGAGTTTGCCCGGCTCTGTACTATAGTTATAAAAAGAAAATGTTATGCTTTCAGGAAATTTCTTTTGTCAGTTAAGTTTATTTTCGCAGAAAGCATGGCATCAATAAAAAATAAATCATATGGTAAGCAAGTCGATCAAACATTATTTGGAATTGCAACAATAAGTTACAACGCGCAAAAAGCCGCTGTTTTTTTATAACTTTTGAGAAAATTAGTTCAGACTCTTCGAATTGAAAAATATGTTAAGCAAATACATCAGTTTTAGCTTCATTATTTCTTTAGTGTTTTACGATGCATGCACCCTCAGTAGATCTATATCTGCTTTTATTTCTTTAGCCTCGATGTGCTAATTGTTGGAGGGTAAGGTAAATAAAACTAAATAACAACTACAAATAACAGCAACAACGATAACACTTATATTTTACAAAACTTAACAAGGAGCAGAGTAGGTAGAGAACCGATAGAGGTGATATCTCAAGCGAAGGTTAGTAAGAACTCCCTTCTCAAAATCATTTTTCCAAAAAGGAAATGTTAGAAATACTAGGAAGGAGGAGCTGATCGTTGATAGATAAAAGTAGGGTACCAATAGAGTTGAACGATATCAGAGTAGGGTACTAGTAGTGGTACCGAGGGTTGAAAGTACCGAAATAATGAAATGCTAGGAATTAGAATATAGTCCCAAATCACCGAAGAAACCCATCATAAAATTGCCATTAAGAAAAGATAAATGCTATAGACGTCATGCGGTTAGTATGCGAAGTTGAAATGTTAATAGGGATTATAGGAAAGTACAAGCAATAAAGTTATTTAGATATAGAAATAGAATACAAAAGAATTAAGACCCAAAAGAATTCGAATACCATAAATGAAATAGATATTTACAAGTTGTAGAATAACAATAAAATTATCATTGGAAGTATATACAAAAGATTCAGATATTAAGCCATTGTCGAAAGTATGATTAAAATCCCGTTTTATTCGTATGTTGCNTAACTTGCGTTCTACTATATCGCAGGAGAAAATGGCGGCTTTAGATTTAAGTTATTTTGTTTATTCATGCAATAATGTGATATAATAAGTATAATAACTAATAAAATTGTGCGACTATTATACATACTGTAATTGTTCAATTATCATAATTATATTTTCGAATAGGAGGCGCTGAAAAGAGCCGTTGTCCAAGAGAAAATTTTGGCTCCCAATGTGTATAAGTATTGCTTAATATTTTATCTAAAATGCACCAATTTATGTTAGACAAAAACTAATATTTGTGTTTTTAATAATAACATATACAATGCTTCACGAGCCAGACAAAATTCGGCCCGCGGGCCGCCATTTGCCCAGGCCTGCCCTATAGCGTCTGTCGTGAGCAAAAATAAGCGTTCTGCCTACAACCGCTTTAGTCTAGTTAGTAAGTTGAATGAAGAAAATAAATGCGACAGTTTTATTACGGACTATGCCAATTTTGAACGTCCAAATTATAACAATATTTGAGTAGACGGCAATCCTCTTAAGGACTGCCTATGTACTTGTATCAAAGTACTTATACATACCAAGAAATTTGTTCGAAATTAGAACCGCGTGCTAGAAGACAGGTTTCAAGTCGTCTACCAAAAATTATTTCGTTTGGCGAATTTCATTTGCAGCGATCAAAGCACAGTCCCCCACATCATTACATTGTGCACTCGCGTTTGATATACGTGCCGTTTCATACGACCCTGTGGGAAAAATTAATGTGTGAATTACGTTTTCGCTAAAGCCGCTGACACAAATTAACTTACGGATGAAAATCAAATTTCTGTAACGTTTGCACTCACCCTAGACTATAAAGATGCAACAACTGTTCTATTCTTTTAAAATATATCGCACTGACACACGAGAGGAGTCAACGTTCGCTACTATTTTGTGTATACTACTTTGGGGGTTTTCTATGAAATCAAACAATAGAGATGCCTATGCAATCATTAGGTAGCTCGAGTAAGTTTGCTGCCCGAATTCCTTACTCTTCTCTTCATATCGGTAATTCCCGATACCAAACAATAGCAAAAGTGGTCAATGTTCTGTCTAAACTGCCCGACGTGGATCGTGGTTTCTATCTTATTAGGTCTCGTCATCCCATCATAGACAATTGCGACTGAACACAAACCAACTGTACTTGCTGCCTTTATGAATCCCACCAAATGTAGCATTCTACATTAATTACGCTTTCGCATTACGCATTCATTCATAGTAATTCATAAAACGCTGTGTAAAGGCAGCAGGTAGAGTTGACCTGTGTTCTGTCGAAATTGCCTACGACGTGCTGACGAGACCCAATAAGGTTGAAATCACAATTCACGCCTGGTAGTTTCGAAAAAGTACTGACCACTATTTGAATTTTTTATTCTGTTAGGTTGCCTGTCTACAACTTAGAGGTAGTTACCGTGGATTCAGTTTGACAAGTTGATATCTTTACGGACCTTGACGAACATTGAAGAATCCCACAAAATATAGCATTCTACAGATGGCGTTCATTATGATGTTTGTAGTGATTCATTTAACGTTGTCTAAACTCAGCAGGTGGAGTTGGTCAGTGTGTTCTGTCGGATTTGTCTAGGACGTGCTGACGATACCAAATAAAATCGAAACCGCGGTCCACATCTGATTGTTTCGGCAAATACTACTATACGAAGGGGTGCTTACGACGTGGATTCAGTTTGACAAGTTGATATCTTTACGGACCTTGACGAACATTGAAGAATCCCACAAAATATAGCATTCTACAGATGGCGTTTCGGCAGAATACTACTATTTCAACTTTTGTTCCTTGTTCCTTGGCAAACATTTAAAAATCTACAGATGGTGTTCATTACGCTGGTTGTAATAATTCAGTATGAAACCAGCCAGTGGCCTCAAAATAAGAAATGACATCGCCAATAATAATAACAATTGTTCCACTGTGATACAGTGCCCTAGTACTAATGACCGATACTACTAATTATTAGCTGATTGAATGTAGCATTGCGTTGTCGTATTTTTCTGCTGCTCCTTTGCTGGGACCGGAATGACTTTTGTCTGTACATTCAAATACGTTGTTCTCCAAAGCGCTGAACTTTTGGACCTGCATACATTTACCTAACTTTCTTGATTGATAGAGGCCTCTCACCTGCTGCAAGGTTGCCACTTATTTTAGAAACACCCTGTATACGTATATGAATAACGCAGTGAAAAAAAAAATTATTAGAAACACCCATCCCATGAACGTAGTTTGATTTATAAGTACTTCAATATCAAACCACTATCGTAAAAAGGTTGAATCAGTGTAATGTCTTCCTCATACGCCTACATTTATATACTTTAGGCGCCCGAGTGTCATTATTTTGAGGCGTTTAACCTGCGCAGATAAGCGACCTAATTATTCTTCGAAAGAAACGAGCGAATCTAGACCAATTTGCATGTAAAAGTCATTCGAAGAAGTCGACCCACGCTGTAATAAATTCATAAATTCCTGTGTTCTTTTTGCCAACTGTCTAAAGTCTAAACGATTATCGCGCAGGCTGTGGGGGAAATTTAAAAAACCAAATCACCATAATCAAAAGCCAACACCGACCACAAAAAGGAAATTCCAAAATTATAATATCTAGTATATGCAACTTAAACAGACATTATAATGCAATCTGCATATTAAAAAATTAACATAAGTAATTTGCTACAGGTATTTCGAAATTTTTACTGAAAAATACCTATTAATAAACATAGGTAATAGAAACTATCAAACGCATCAACATCATCGAAATCTACAAAATACATTTTTAAGGTTTTTTTATAGATTCAATTAATGAATTAATTTTTCCATATTAACACTAATCGTAACTATAATATCTAAGTTTT
Source organism: Agrilus planipennis (assembly GCF_000699045.2). Lineage (NCBI taxonomy): Eukaryota > Metazoa > Arthropoda > Insecta > Coleoptera > Buprestidae > Agrilus > Agrilus planipennis. The sequence goes on from NW_020442467.1 coordinate 2,526,611, forward strand.
ATTTGTGGTAGATACTATTACTATTACAGCCTTTTACTATACAGACTTGTGTTTGGAAAATGTGAAAACTTCGCAAGTTCCTTAATGAGTCATTCATTAATTTATCCAGCTTTTTTATCATTATAATAAAAAAATTCACGATTAAATATACTGATTCACAGTATGATCCATAGACATTTTTACCACATCTTAATTATAAGTTTCACCATCAGATAAAGTAGTCCATATAAAACATCCCAATTTTCCAATGATGATTAAAATTCCATAAGTGATTCAACTAAAAAATAAATTCAATTGAAATTGGTAGCTCGATCAATCATTAATACAGATTGTTCAGATGGGGGTATCCTAACATACGAAATACTAGGAAATAGATTTAGGCCCTGGACTATAATAAAGTTATTTTAACAGGGACAACATATACATAAACGGTTGATAATAAATAATACGTTCATAATGTTGCAGAAGGGTCGTTGAAAGCTGGCGCAAGTACCTGCTCTCAACATGCAGNTCTATACCTATTCTTCAGCTAAACGACTATTTAATTGCCTACGTACTTTCCTATCATCCCTTTTAACAATTCAACTCTGTATACCAACTGCATGACGTCTATAATTCTTACTTTTCTTAATTGCAGTTTTATGGTCAGTTTCTTCGGTGGTTTGGAGTCAAACTTAACTTCTCAGTATTTCTTCTAAACTAAATTTCCAGATTTTAGTAGTATCTTATTGGTTCCCTATTTCAATTAACTTATTTCTAACTTCTCCTTATCACCCTTCTTTTCAAAAACTGAAAGCAGTTCTGACTTATCCTTTCTAATTTCAACTTCACCATTCTACCTTCTTAAATCTAGTCTTCATTTTTCGTTCTTGTTTTTATTAAAGTTGTTATCGTTATTCCGCATTCTATTATTTAACCACCTCAACATCAGAACACAACGAGACCAAACTGCTGCTAACTATTAGTAGTGCAGAATAGAGCAGCACCACCAAACCTAATTAGCGGTCCTATTTGTTGTTAAGATTAAGAACGCATAAACGTTTAATTTGTTTTTGAATTTTGTATTGCACTTACATCTACTGTACACTTTAATTTACAATAGGGACTATGTACATCGAACCCGTTCGTTTGAAACTATCTTAACCTATCTTGGAAAACTTGTAAACTGTCTTTGAATTATTTGAGCTGTCTTTTAATTATGTGAGCTGTTTCTGCATTATGTGAGCTGGCTCACTTTAATTTTTTTTTATGTGTTCGTGGAAGAGGGGAAATCTTCAAAAGACACCCAGCCGTCCGTACGAATAGGTAGTGTCGGATTCCCAAGGAAGAAGTCCTCGGACCTACCGACTAAAACCCCTCTACCTCAGGTAGTTCTAGGACCAACTAAAGTCCTCTTCAGCCGTCACTTAAAAACGAAAAACTACAACTTAAATTAACTTGAATATGTAAATAAAGGGGGTGAAGTGTAGGAGGCCCTTCCTAAATTCTATGGATGACGGAAATCTTCAAAAGACACCCAGCCGTCCGTACGAATAGGTAGTGTCGGATTCCCAAGGAAGAAGTCCTCGGACCTACCGACTAAAACCCCTCTACCTCAGGTAGTTCTAGGACCAACTAAAGTCCTCTTCAGCCGTCACTTAAAAACGAAAAACTACAACTTAAATTAACTTGAATATGTAAATAAAGGGGGTGAAGTGTAGGAGGCCCTTCCTAAATTCTATGGATGACGAACTTCATTGGTCATTACAAATGGGGGTGGCTCTGGTAGACACAATAGTCTAAGATTTCACCATCTGATCTATTTCGGAGTGAAAGTTTAAACATTTATGAGGTAATAAAATTAAACGCTTTAAGTCCTGGATGGACCTGCACATAACAATACATGATTCTTTGACAGCTTTCTTGCTGTGAACCCAATTACATTCTTGAAATACGATATAAATAGGACTACAGGTATTGAAAGTTATGCTACATATTATTGTAAATTTGGATGTATAAGCTGCTTGTAATTTGTGATCATTAAAACTAAATTTTAATTTTTTTGATTACATTTAATCGAAAGATAAAATTACCCTGACCAATTTGTGTAGACATTTAATTTTGAGATTTATTACAGTGCCACCCATAACACTATTTTTACGCATAGGCACAAAAGAAGCCCTTCTTGAAATCGAAAAAAGATTTTAATTCTGAAAGAAACTACCATAGATTTTAATAAACAAAAGGCAGATATTAAAAGAAACTGAATTTTGAGTGAAACGAATTAATGAATAGGATTCGAACACAGATCTAGAATATTTACATGTTTTCTTGACAGTACCATAATAAATATTAATAACGAATATCACTGAAAATTCCAGTACAAAAGCGCATTCTTCGCTGGATTAAGTAGAAATCTGCGATTTACATAAGCTGAGCGTAACTGCATGTGCATGTAAATTGAAATCTAATAATTTCCCAACGTGTATGACAACAAATGTCCATCATTAGAGTGCGTGCATCCTCCACGAAAGAGGCCATTTTTAACAATAATAGAAAAACGCATAGAGAGCAAAAAAGACAAACGTAACGTACATTCCTGCTTCAGACGAAGTAATAACTGCATATATCAGTGACGGCTACTGATGTGGAGTGGAGAGATCATGTTCATCTATTTTGTAAAGATTGTTACTTCTCTCACAAAATGAATCTCCTTTTGCTCACATTTTGAAAAAAGTTTTTCATGCGTGTATTCTGCGTAATTGTAATATATTAATTATTAGGAGAACTGACTGAGAGGGGGGTTGAAAGTTCTCGACGTTTTTAGATTAAATTAGGAAACTAATAAGAGAACAAAATTTTGAAAATATCAACATACGAAATACTAGGAAATTCACGATTAAATATACTGATTCACAGTATGATCCATAGACATTTTTACCACATCTTAATTATAAGTTTCACCATCAGATAGAGTAGTCCATATAAAACATCCCAATTTTCCAATGATGATTAAAATTCCATAAGTGATTCAACTAAAAAATAAATTCAATTGAAATTGGTAGCTCGATCAATCATTAATACAGATTGTTCAGATGGGGGTATCCTAACATACGAAATACTAGGAAATAGATTTAGGCCCTGGACTATAATAAAGTTATTTTAACAGGGACAACATATACATAAACGGTTGATAATAAATAATACGTTCATAATGTTGCAGAAGGGTCGTTGAAAGCTGGCGCAAGTACCTGCTCTCAACATGCAGCTTTGCAGCGAGTAATTCTATTTAAATTTTGTTTTGATAACGATCAAGTTCAGCCAACAGACAAAAGTAATAAAATTTTACGATTTGCTTTATTGTTCAGGTATATTAATTTTGAAAAAGATGAGAAATCCGATTTTGTTAAGTTCCGATTCCTGTTCTGACCATAATTGCTCAGTATTATTTTTATAATATGTTTAAATGTATTACTGGAGTTTACTAGAAACATTTTAGACTTGTTACAAACATTTCCTGTGCCTATGTTCGAACATTTATTGCACTCCAGATACTTTTGCTGGACACTTCCGGTCAAAATATTTGGCCCCCTTTTGAACATTGTTCATGGCTGTTCACTTGAGACAGTTTATTCATCCTCTCTCTTTTAAGGGGGTGCAAGAGGTATTTCAGTGAGTCGTTAAGTTGTACAACCCAGCGGCATGGCCTAGAGGTCTAGAGTCTAGACCATTGGTCCAAGTTTTTCTGTGGTTTCCTTGAATCACTTAGGCAAATGCTGGGGCAGTAATATTCCACAGATAATCTTTCATTTTCTTCTGTCTTCATTTCGTCCGTCTCATCTTTCTCACCCGAACCATAGGAGGCTGAAGAGGACCTTCCGCCATACCTTCCGGCGTAACCCGAAGGGACTGCCCGCCCACCATCATTAGTGGCAGGTGGAAATGAAACACCCAAAAGTTTTTCTTTTTTTTGTACAGCATTATTATTCTAGCAATACGCTTCGACACGTTGTCTATCTCAGAGCCGGACAAACTTTAAATTCGCAGGAGCCGCTACATGAGGTTAGTTTGAGTAGCTCCATACCCTTCAAGGAGTACGAGAGAGTAAGCAGTAATGAATAATTTTGTTTTGTCTTTTTCTTCTCCCTACCACTCCCATATCAAGCCCCTTCATCCCGTAGACGAGCGAAGCCACTCTCGCAACTTAAATAATACCTACGAAAATTTTCGTTACTACGTTCGCAAAACGATTGGGTTTGGCTATGGAAGAGGGGACTCATCTACGAAATGGAAGGGATAAGAAAAGGAAAGAATCATCTCACTCGCACTCGCAGGATCAATGAGGAGCTACTTGGTTAACCTTGAGGATCACTCGGGATGCAAAAGATCCGAGTTTGCCCGGCTCTGGTCTATCTTATTCGGTTTCTTTGTATATATTTGTAAATAAATAGTTAAACAGACAATTCCCTTTTTTCACAACAACTTTTATCTGAAACTATTATACTACCGAAATTATCTTTTTGATTTACGTGTAACGTGGTCAATTATTGTACACTTTACACTTCCGTTATAAAAATACGCAACCAGATGCAGAAGCGGATGTGAAGATATATATGCAGATCTTCCGCAATTGCAGAAGCGGAAGTAGAAGTCTGTTGCAACATTGTTATTAGTGTACCCAGGCTTATTTTTATCGTTTCTTTTGCATCACTTCAGTGAAGAGTCTTCACCTATTTTGGAAAGCACGAGCCGTCACTGAACTACATCTAATTAAATAAAATGTTGAAATTCTATCGGCTAATAAGACGGCAACGTGCATATAAAGTGCCTGATTATTATCCGTACATTTACGAACGATCTCCTGTACCGCTTTTAATAAGTATTTGTTTGTCATATTTTCGACTACACAAACAAATATTGTAAAATGTATATTACTTTCGCATGTTATACTGAAAAGTACAAAATATGGAAATGTTTATACTTAGCTATGAGAATAAAAGGAAGGATATGGACATGGTTACTTTAGATTTCAAACGTCTACCACGTCAGAATCATTATTGTCATACCTAAACGATACGTGCCTACCAATGTTACTATTTATTATACATATTATCTGATGCCAGGGACTTCAACTTCATGATTCCTCACAATAATATGGATACTAAGTGTCCACGATATTTCTTTATTTCTTCCGATTTGGTATCATCCCTGTGCGAAATTAATATCTACATACTACCTACCAAGAGAAATGGACTATTATTACAGACCACCCGCATAAACGGTATTGCCCTTGTGGCAGCATTGACAATTAACTAATTATAACTAAACATGAATTTACTCCTGTCACTGGATGAATTATTTTTATGTAAAGCCGATTTCGAAGAAAACTGCTTCAACTTTGTCACATACACTTTAGTTATTATCCTTATATGTGGCTACGTCTTACGTTCAGATTGGCAAATCGATATCCTGTTAAAAAAAGATCTCATTGAATACCTTAAAATTCTATACTAAAAATCAAACATCTACAGGTGACATTCATTAGCAGTCTATTTATTTATTGAATTAATGAATTGTTTTGTTCTAATAACAGCAGGAAAATTGGCTGGTGTTCTGTCAATGTTGCCTGTGTGTGCTGATGAGAACCAAGAGGTTCGAAATTACATGAAAACGGGTTCTTATTGAATTCGTTTCAAATCAACTATTCTAACATTGTAAGAATTCTGCAAATTTGGCTTTATTGCTTTAATGTGTTTCTATTTTTAATGAAAGTTTTGCGGTTTTCTAGCACCTTGCGTTTTTCAGTTCTGACGCAAACATATTTTTTTAAATAGAACACCCTGTATATAATTTTTTGTTTTTGTTTGGTATAGTGTGTGCTTTCCAAAAATATATAATTATATACAATTATTTTGAAAAACAAGCTCACAATTTATAATTTCCTAAAATTTTCTTTTGTCCAATTAGTAGGTAGTAGGCTATGACCAATGTGCTTAACACAAAAAAAGCAAAATGCCTCCCCCTATAAATTCTATATAGCTCAACATTTACATTTACCTACGGCGATGTCGAGCACCGAATGCTGTTTTATCAATAGTACCTAAGTATTTACAACAAATCCGTATACTGATGAATCCTTTGATGGACCCTTTATCTGGTCGGTTCAAGTGTGCTAACTTGAATCGCATTATACAAGAAATCGGTAGGCAGAAAATCGCCATCTAATTTTTTAAGGCGCACACAAGGACGCTGTATGATTGGGGTTTCGTGTTTCATTTTTGGATACGCTTAGTCTACAAAAATTTGGAAGAGATCTCACATCACATCAGTACTGAGATATTCTTAAGAAAGTTACTCCAGGACTGATGTAGAATTGAAACATAAATCTCCACTACAGACTGGTATCGCGCTTTATAGACTTCATTTAGCATTAAAACCCTTGGAGTAAATTCAAAATTGAAGGATTAGGGAGCTGCATGGCCTAAAGCAGAGATGGCGAACCAATGGCACGCGTGCCACAAGTGGCACGTTTGAAAATTTTGATGGCACGCACAAAAACAAAATAATTTTTCTATCTTTATCTTTTCTGATAGAAGTGAATTAAAAACTATTAATCTACTTTATATCAGCCCGAGCACTAAATAAAAGAAAATTTCAATAATTGTTAAACGAAGTAAACTCTTCGTACAATATTCATACAATAATGTACGCTGGTTAAGTCGCGGAAATGTTTTTAAAGATTTGTAGATTGTTTGGGGGAAATAAGATTATTTCTAAATAATGAGAACATTATTGACCAATACAATCAATTATTGGATGTAGAATGGCTAGCAAAGTTATAATTTTTTCACTGATTTATGCTCTCACTTAAATGAATTAAATATAAAACTGCAAGGTGTTAATAAAACAGTCATTATAATGTTTGACTTAGTCAAAGCGTTCGAACTCAAGTTACAGATTTTCAATCGTGATCTTCAAATTCCAAATAAAGAGTCATTAACGAAAGAGTTTTCAATGGTAATACAATCCCTGATTCAGGAATTTTCTACATGATTTACGCAATTTAAAGAATTTGAAGAAACTTTAAAATTTATTTTATATCCTGATACAATACCATTTGAAAAATTAAATTTAAAAATCTTTGAGTGGTTAAATTTTAATGAATTAGAAATGGAATTAGTTGAATTTCAGTCAAGTACCATATGGAACCAAAAATTTGTTGATTTAAGAAATGATTTAGAAATTATTCAAAGTAATCGATTATTGGATAAAATAAATAAAATTGCAGAAGATGAAATTCTAACTACATGGAATTCAATTCCTGACACGTTTAATTGTTTAAAAATATTAGCAAAGACAATTAAATCTCTATTTTCAGAATTAAATTTTATAAAAAATAAATATAGGAATTGAATAACGGATGAGTCGAACTCTGCATGCGTACTGTTAAAATTAACTAAATATGAACCAAATATTAAATCTTTATCATCTTGTGTACAGCAACAAAAATCACATTAAAAACAATTGTTTTTAACGTGAATTTTGTTTCTAGCATATTGCTTTTTGTAAAACATTGATTAATAAAAAATTGTTTAAAGAAGAATTGCTTTTATTTG
>NW_020442467.1:2534910-2537245 GCF_000699045.2 Agrilus planipennis
AACTATCGATAAACACTTGCATTAATAAATTGTATAATCAATTTGGTTGTTGTACATATATTGGGTTTTATTGGTATAGAATTGTTTGAATTGTTGAGTTGGTGAATATGAATCGAATTGATTGTTGGATATGAATTGATATGAATCGAATGCCTTTCATGTTTTCAAATTTCAGTATTTATAATAGGTACTGAAGAAAGCGACACACCCTAAACAGGCATCTTTTGGGGTAGGTAACTTACCTTACTGGTCTTGTCTTCTGTGAAATACCGAACCCTAATAAATTCAGTATTTCCGCCAATATCATAAAGTTAGTGCTGGTCGCGCATGTTTACTTAACAACTACTTTGAATTTATCCTAAACTATAGACTTAATAAAATAAAATATTCAGAAAAACTACTTAAGAAATATGTACAGTAATATACAAAATAACACAACACCAAACAGAGGCTTTCCGCCCTGCCTAAACGTATGTTTGCGTCATAACTGAAAATGGAAGGTGCTAGAACTACGTCACTGGGTTCTATAAGAATCACTTTTAACTTCTTCGATAAGCTTAAAGATAACTGAGATACGAGGTGGTGCTTCAAAGGTGATACTTATCAATTCCACCCTGTATCTCAAAAACTAAATGAGATATAAAAATTCTGCTGGCGTCATAATTAATTTCACAAAAAGAAGCAGAAAACCGCAATTCTCTATCTTTAAAAACAAGAGTGATTCCCCACAAAAGTACCGAAAATGGGATACCCTTAACATATACTGAAGTCGACGTAGGAAACCCAGTCGTTTCCGTTTTGCTGAAAATCTAATTTTTAGCATCATCTACAATTTAGTATTATCAGTTTGCATTCAAATTAATTTTTCTTCAAAGTTAAGCACCCCTTTCCTACCCTTTCAATTTTTCCTTTCCTTGATTAAATCAAAAAATAATATCATTTAGTGAATAGCCGGCGATTGATGACTCGCTGACTTATACATAATATTTATTACTCATTACGTTTGTAAAAATCAGTTGATCTACAAAATTAGGACTTCAGGTGTCGACATATATTTTGTAATTATTCACAGGTAACCCAGTCAAAAAAAAATTGGTTTAAGGCAACTTACGATCAATCTCATACAAACTTACAATTTCGGGTAGGAAACAACCGCATGGTTAGCATATACATAAATACAATAGCCTTAGAAAGGATCGATAATGATACTCCCTATCCGGCAAAATAACCGAGATCTACGTTCGCTTAAACACTGTGATTCCCTCGACTAATAGTCGTGTTTTTTCGAATTTCGGCGGCACGTCGTTATTGGTCGTGTTCTTTAGGGTAAATGTCTAGACTCGCTAGACCGAATACGCTCACGGCTACGCGGGACCATAAATCGGACCGCATCATTCGAAATTATAAACAATTCCCGCCGCGCCCGTACGGAACCCGCAAACGGCACGTCAAAGTGCAAAAGTACTAATTAACGTTTCCGACAACACCGCAATTAGACCGAGTTAAAAGTATTTAATTGCTAACGTAGGAGGAGATAAAAACCCGTATCGGTTAGAGGTATACCAGGCCTAACATACGCCGCGACCGGATGATGACTTGGACAATTAAAATTCTCATATTTAACTCGAAAACTCGTAGCTTAAATTATTGCCCGTTGCCTCCACTGAAATTCTAAAAAAAAGCGTGTATTTAATGAAGAATACAAAAAAAAGATAAGTGAGTAAACATAAGATATATAAAATCTACAAAAAAATAATGATACCATTCGAAATGAATTTCATTTTCATGAAAAAAGCTTTTAAGAATGTTTGGGAGGCATGTCAAAATGCTACGAGACAAATAAAATTTGGAAGAACGTTCCTCATTCAATTCTAAAACTCCTGTGAAAATTACAAATCGATTCACTAAACCGTTAAAAAGTTATTGGAATTTTAAAAAATTGTAATTTTACACGTCATTTTATGGAGATTCGTTAACCGAACAGATTAAATTTATTTTTATTAACAGAAAAAAAGCTACCAGAAATTTCAAACTTTTATAATAATTAACTTGAACTCTGGAGAATCACTTTAGCGTAAGGTTATTCAAACTCACTAAATGGTTATCGAGGAAAAAATGAAAAATTAGCTGAAAATCTCGTTTCTACTTGATAATATAATGATAATATCTATAATTATCTGAAATAAATGCAGTTTTAAAGTATTAATTATTATTTAAACATATTAAAAAGTTTTACGCTCATTATTAATAGAGATTGAAACTAAATATTTTTTTGTTTCGAAGTTGAAATCAAGGCATATTCACTGCCAAAAGTCAGTTAAAAATTTTCCATATT
>NW_020442467.1:2538231-2540044 GCF_000699045.2 Agrilus planipennis
TCAAATATAAATAAACATCTCGTTGATATTTTCAGTAGTAAATGTTACCAATAACAGCACATTTGAGCAATGTAATTGTAATGGATAAAATGGTCAATTTTTCCGTGCAGTACTGTACGGATTATACACTCCTCAACGGTTAAGAGTTTGGCCGAGAGTTGTCTCCTTCCTTTTCTGGCCTAGTGCTTTTCTTTTCTACTTTGCGCCGGTCAAACTGAAGGTCACATCGCTACAGAAAGTAAATGAAATATATGTATATTTAGATTTTACTCTTTATCAAAACCCTTCTTCCACGTATTTAGACCAATCAAACTAGGGAACTCCCCAAGTCAACAAGAACAAAAAATAGCAAGACAGGAATCAAACGGGCAAGGCAAGACAAAACAAGAAGCAAGACAACAAATGTTGCTTTGTTCATCACCAATTCTCATGCAACTTTTTTATTTCTGCCTATCAAACCAAATTTTTTTGGATCAATTCTCCTTTACTAATTATTCTTGTGTTAATTGCTTCAGCTTCTTTCCCCAAATTTGCTTATTTATACCAGCTACATCACTCCTTTACCATCACTCTACCATTTTGATAATAAAATAATCTATTATTGTCAGCAGTTTATGACAATTTTCCATTCTTTTGGTCATGTATTTTCTGCCTATAATCGTATTTCTTTCTATCTATCTCTTTTCTCTTCTAATCGGCTCCTTTGTAGTTTTTTTACTGTATTATTACGTTTGTTTAATCGTTTCCATCTAGTAAGGAGGAGTTAGAGATAATTTTAAATAAAATGGATTGTCATACATACGGTACTGACAAAACAGTACTGTACGAAAATAAATAAAAGTAAAACAAAAATACTAGCATGCAAGGGAAGAAGAAATAGGGAAAAAGCGAATATAAAGATAGGAGACGAAAAATTAGAAGTCAGATATGTCAGGACAGAAGGTGTAGTAGAGATATAAAGTAGAGCGCAGGGTCGTGTCGCCTTCAATAAAAAGGAGTCACGTCTATGCTCGCGAACAGTTAATTTAGAAATTCGAAAAAGGTTGTGAAAAATATATGTTTTGAACGCGGCGTCGTACGGGTGCGAAATATGGACAGTGGGCACGGCGGAAAAGAAAAGGTTAGAAAACTTTACTTTAACATTTCTAATACGTATGTTAGTGCTCTGGTACTTCCAAAATGGACTTTAATTTTTAATTTTAATTTCAGCCGCAGTTAATAAAAGGAAGAGATTCTCAATTGGACCGTAGTTTTTTTTGTTTGCGTGCATGCTACACAGTTTATTTGCGATTTCAATGGTTCTTTTTTTATAGGATAGGTTATACCTAAATACTTTGTTAGAATACAGCAATTATGTAAGACAAACTGGTAGATCCTTCAATCAAAGAATTCCATAACTCAGTGAAGCACTAAACAGTGAAAAGCCAATTCAACCTATGTCTATTTAAAATAAGCAAAAATTTAATAATAACTTCAGAATTTTAATGGCTTCAATAAATTTATGATTAGCGGAAAGTGTATTCAAAAACAAATGTCACAAATTAAATATTTTAGATTTGTATACTTAATTTTACTTATTTGCAGCAATTCTATTCGTTCCAGATAAAACTGTAGTGCTTAGTGCTGTACTTAGACATTGAAAATGGTACAATGGGGACTAGATAGTTATTTTCTCCAAAAAATTAAGCTCAATCGGGAAATTCCAAAAAATACATAAAGGTTGCTATTTCGCCAAAAAATATCTCTGTATACTTTAGGAAATTTTTCTAATGAATTATTTAAATAAAAACTAATATTACTTGAAAATCTCGTT
>NW_020442467.1:2540524-2542467 GCF_000699045.2 Agrilus planipennis
AAAAAAGCTCATTATACTCTCGACTCTTGTTCATTAAACATACTTTTTCATACAGTACCTGCCAAAAGTTTTGTTCAATCATGAATAGTAGTGCGAGTCGAAAACATTCGTTAAAGCCTTTAATATGTTTTTAAATATAAATAAACATCTCGTTGATATTTTGAGTAGTAATTGGTACCAATAACAGCACATTTGAGCAATGCAATTGTAGTGGATAAAATGGTCTATTGTTCCGTGCAGTACTGTACGGATTATACACTCCTCAACGGTTAAGAGTTTGGCCGAGAGTTGTCTCCTTCCTTTTCTGGCCTAGTGCTTTTCTTTTCTACTTTGCGCCGGTCAAACTGAAGGTCACATCGCTACAGAAAGTAAATGAAATATATGTATATTTAGATTTTACTCTTTATCAAAACCCTTCTTCCACGTATTTAGACCAGTCAGACTAGGGAACTCCCCAAGTCAACAAGAACAAAAAATAGCAAGACAGGAATCAAACCAGTAAGGCAAGACAAAACAAGAAGCAAGACAAAAAGTGTTGCTTTGTTCATCACCAATTCTCATACAACTTTGTTATTTCTGCCTATCAAACCATATTTTTTTGGATCAATGCTCCTTTACTAATTATTCTTGTGTTAATTGCTTCAGCTTCTTTCCCCAAATTTGTTTACTTATACCAGCTACATCACTCCTTTACCATCACTCTACCATTTTGATAATAAAATAATCTATTATTGTGAGCAGTTTATGACAATTTTCCATTCTTTTGGTCATGTATTTTCTGCCTATAATCGTATTTCTTTCTATCTATCTCTTTTCTCTTCTAATCGGCTCCTTTGTAGTTTTTTTACTGTATTATTACGTTTGTTTAATCGTTTCCATCTAGCAAGGAGGAGTTTGAGATAATTTTAAATAAAATGGATTGTCATACATACGGTACTGACAAAACAGTACTGTACGAAAATAAATAAAAGTAAAACAAAAATACTAGCATGCAAGGGAAGAAGAAATAGGGAAAAAGCGAATATAAAGATAGGAGACGAAAAATTAGAAGTCAGATATGTCAGGACAGAAGGTGTAGTAGAGATATAAAGTAGAGCGCAGGGTCGTGTCGCCTTCAATAAAAAGGAGTCACGTCTATGCTCGCGAACAGTTAATTTAGAAATTCGAAAAAGGTTGTGAAAAATATATGTTTTGAACGCGGCGTCGTACGGGTGCGAAATATGGACAGTGGGCACGGCGGAAAAGAAAAGGTTAGAAAACTTTACTTTAACATTTCTAATACGTATGTTAGTGCTCTGGTACTTCCAAAATGGACTTTAATTTTTAATTTTAATTTCAGCCGCAGTTAATAAAAGGAAGAGATTCTCAATTGGACCGTAGTTTTTTTTGTTTGCGTGCATGCTACACAGTTTATTTGCGATTTCAATGGTTCTTTTTTTATAGGATAGGTTATACCTAAATACTTTGTTAGAATACAGCAATTATGTAAGACAAACTGGTAGATCCTTCAATCAAAGAATTCCATAACTCAGTGAAGCACTAAACAGTGAAAAGCCAATTCAACCTATGTCTATTTAAAATAAGCAAAAATTTAATAATAACTTCAGAATTTTAATGGCTTCAATAAATTTATGATTAGCGGAAAGTGTATTCAAAAACAAATGTCACAAATTAAATATTTTAGATTTGTATACTTAATTTTACTTATTTGCAGCAATTCTATTCGTTCCAGATAAAACTGTAGTGCTTAGTGCTGTACTTAGACATTGAAAATGGTACAATGGGGACTAGATAGTTATTTTCTCCAAAAAATTAAGCTCAATCGGGAAATTCCAAAAAATACATAAAGGTTGCTATTTCGCCAAAAAATATCTCTGTATACTTTAGGAAATTTTTCTAATGAATTATTTAAATAAAAACTAATATTACTTGAAAATCTCGTT
>NW_020442467.1:2542576-2557657 GCF_000699045.2 Agrilus planipennis
AAATTTTTCTAATGAATTATTTAAATAAAGACTAATATAAACCTAACAATGGCGCCATCTATGTTCTATCTACTTACCGCTGGCTTTTACACTAAAGTATCCAACAGAAATTACAGGAAATTTCGTAATGCTTTACGATCCGGCCTATATGTGGAGCTATAACATTCCTTTAAGCAAATTATTTTATTTTGAAATCCTTGATAAATTACAATTTAGAATTAAATATTTGGGCTAGACATACTGTAATCAACCAATAATTTATTTTCTTTTTCTTACAGAATAGTTCTTTAAATACTTTTTAGATTCAAGTATTTTCTATAACCCAAAAACAAAAAAAAAAATGATTGAATTGGATACTTATAAACATTTAAAGAGCGTCTTTTCATGAAAAACTTTAGCTGGAATAGCTCATTGAATGCTTAACTGATAATGGTGGAGACTAGCCTACACTTCTCCGATTGTTTTGAAATTTTAGTGTGTTTGTACGATTACTGGTCATGAATATCAATTAGAAACTACTATCATCTACTATTTCAGGTATTGGTAGGTGCCGAAAAATGTAGGTATCAAGGTATCATAATGTTTAAATGCGGTAGGAAATTGCATGGTAGCCGAACATTCGCACAATCGACCTACTGAAGTAATTCGGCTTATTTACAAAGGAACATATAATCACATTCCCATGTCCAATGAGAAGACACAATTTCATTGGTCGATCGTTTGCAAGTATGGAATGTCAAAATGCTTAGAAGCCTAAGACGAATGTAAAAACCTGGTCAAGAAGTGCATAGTGGAAAATATAAAAAAATAGTCTTGCAATGATGAGCAAATTATAATGAAATAGGCAAAAAATGGAAATCAAGGAACAGAACTAAATAAAAAGTAATATTAAATAAAAACTCTGCTTAAATGTTAACTTACATATGTGCATACCACGATTAAACAAGTTTTTAAAAAAAAGCATCGTTATATTAATACGTGTTTGTATTGTACTTTACGAGAATTTGTACATATGTATTATGAAAAAAAAAACAAAGAAACAGTACAAAATGATTCAACAATAATATCGTATAAAAAGTAAATAACTACATTGCATGCCACAATAGTTAATACATATGTAGCTTTGTCTACTACACTATTAGGCAAGTAAAAATCAAAAATGGTTTACAACTTCGCATTCTTATTCTATTAATTTACCTACTATTGTTAACTTACTATCTACTTAAGGAATGAGAATGTTTTAAATCGTTTAAGTACATCAAAAATACGAAAGGTACATTTTTCTCTTTTTATATCTACACATTTAACGTGAAGCAACCTTATTTTTCTATTAAGTAATTATTAGGTATATCAGTGCAAAAATTGTAACTATTCTTTCAATTTCACAAGGTAAAGAACATCATCATGCACCCTTCATCAAGTAATTGTAAAAAATATAAATTAAGTACGTTTACCATATGTATTGTAGATATAGCAAAAAACTATTCTGAAGCAACATTTAAAATAAACTTGACAAATACTTGTGAATAAGAGTTATGGCATAAAAAATATAATTAATATGGCTTGCCGTCTTGTTATTTCGTTTGAAAATATTTTATCCTTGGGTGAAATGAAAATTAAATATAAAAAGGAGTTATGAGAGTAGCATCAAATTTTCTAGCACAAGAATAAATTGTAGTATGATTTTATCCATGTCGACTCAAACTTATGTACATAATTCAATTCTTGAAATAGAACTACGTATATGGATTTTGCTATCACAACCACGAATTAAGATTAAAGGATTTCTTATTGAGCCGAATTAATTTAATAACGAAATTTTTACTTTCCGAAAATAAAATTATGTAAATTATTTTAACTTACCGCCATTTAAATTTGGTATAATTTGAATGAAAATTAGAAAAACTTGAAGTCGTCGATTTTCGATATCCAGGAGCTTTGATAAGTCAAGAAAAAAAAAATGAGGAAAGACATAAAACAAAGAATAGTGCAGGATTGAGTTGTTTTTAACGTATGTGCTCTGGAACAGTTAATTTTGAAATTCTAAAAAATCATACACTTGACAACGTTCGATGTACGGCTCTATAAGAATGCGAAATGTGTACAGGAGCGTGATGGAAAAGACAATGTTAGAAATGGAAAGATATTGAAATAAATAAAGAACAAAGAGGAAAGATATGATGGTAGGACACTTGAGACATGAGGAACTAAAAGACATATCAAAAGCAGAAACATCAATAAAATGGGATTGAGAAAAACTTAGATTAGATTACTATTTGCGTAAGGATGTGGAATGTTCCTATTTTCAGGAATAAGGTGTAAACGCTTGTTCAACTAGTCTTTGGATTAAAGACTCCATGAACCCATGATAATGAATGAAAATTTGTACCAGCTGTATTTGATAGTCATCATCTTATTAACCATTTAATAGTTTGTCTCGACAATCAGTTTGAGTTAAAATTAAAACAAAAATGGAATCTCACACTCAATATTTTTAATAATTACGGTTTCTTCAGTTTTTGAGTGTTTATTAAAAGTTGTACCTACTTATATGTTCAAACTTCATGGGGGCAACTCTTTTTGCACTGATATAAAGTGAAGGCAATATTTCGAAGGCATGCATATTTTCACAGAAACTATACAATTCTCTTAACTGTATTATCTTTTAACTAAATAAAAATGGAATGTTTTGTTATGACGGCTTCGATTATCATCAATAGGATCTAAAATATATAATATCAACGCTACTTTGTTATAAGTAGTAAATAATAAATACTAAAAAAGCATCACACATGTATATACATTGTCCTTAATATTAGTTAAACATTGAGCTTCAAATTTGCTTCGAACACGCACAACCAAAAATCTTTTACATTTTACTAATACCATGAAGTATAAGAATATTTTCTCGATTTGAACAAGTTACTTATCTTCTAAGAATTTTCACAATATTATTTATAATTATTTTTATTAATCAGAGATTACTTGAAATTCTAATTTCATCAATTTTACACCGATGTTATCGAATATAAGCATTCAGCACGGCTTGCACCGTAAAATTCTGAAATAGTCAATTTTTGAATAAAATTTAAAACATTTTGAATTAGACTTAACGAAACAAAAGTATGTTTTTAGCACATTAAAACTTAATAAAATACTGCCACGAAAACACCTTAAACTAACAAGACCGTAACATAAAATAGAAGCATGCAGATTTTAATTCAACTTTACAGTTGTAAAAAGACACATAATACAAAAAGGATTAAAAAATATTGGTAAATAATAATTTTTTTGCAATTGTAAATTCAAAACGTTCTTAAAATAGTTAAATGTTTTAAATCATTCAAAATTCAACTAGAAAATAAAAACATCTGGTAATTTAAAATTTTGCTATTAATACTTCAGAAAATTTAATAACTGTTCTTTCAAAATTCACAGCTGACTTTCAAGAAAAACATTTACCATATTATTAGGACCTTGAATGCACAAAGTATGTAGGAATGTAATGCAGGACACAGCGAACTTATAGATAATCTCATGGAAATCACAAAGAAAAAATAACACAGGCCACATTCTATTCTTATTCAACTTAAAAATATATACAAAAATGTGATGTAAAAACTCAAAAAATTCATTTTGTCCTTTTTCCGTCATGGGAACCGATATAATTAATGAATACTTTTTTAAAGATTTTTCAATTTTTTTGGCAAAATCGAGAATATCTGTTACTTTTTTCAAATTATTTTCCAGTTTCACCACACAAACAATGTAAGCATAAGATATTAAAAAAACTTAGGATAAACAACAATTAAGAATGCCTTTATCAAATAAACTAAAAAATATTTACCTATTTTCATCCTTCGAAGAATTTTGGATTTTCCACATATATCATGAATTCAAAATAGAATGCAGCCATCAACGAAGAGGATCATGAACCGAACAACGATGAATCAAATTAACTATAACTAAGATCAGACTACGCTCTCAAGTTTACTGCCAACTTCGTAGCAGACTTCCGTAGCAACGGTAATATTTTCATCAGAGTCGTCACTGTCCGTTGCTGACCCATCGGACCTTTCGCTTGGCCTTTTTGTCGATTGAGTCCTAGTGTCAGGTTTAGACTCTAACGTCGAACTTTTGCTCGACGGAGGATTTGAGTATTCTGACGTGTTACCTTCGTCCGACTGGTTAGGTTCTCTTTGATATTGGTTGATGTATTTAAACCTATTGGAACGTCTTCCGGGATATATAGGTCTTCGGGCCAAGCTATAAAAGAAACATCTTTTTTCAGAATAAATACAAGAACAATCGATTAAATATAGTTTCAAAGTGAACTTTTATCAAGGTCAATGATAAAGCAGGTATTAATAGGCAAACTTATAAAAAATGGATTTCCAGTTCACACAAAATTCATATGTTTTATTCAGAATTTCATAAGCCGGTCACACACCCACACAACTTTTGTTTCCGACATGTTAGCAACATGTTTTTGATGTGTCATTTCGTTTGCAGTACTGGAGTTTCTGTTTAGTTTGCAGTATTCTAGTTTTTGTTGAACACTTTAATGCAATACTTTATATATATTCAGGGCATTTCTTAAATAAGCAGTAAACTCGCAGAAGATGATAGAATGATTAAAAATTAAGTAAATGTTTGGTAGTCCGAAAGTTCATCGTTTCCAAGAAAAACGTATTTGAAATTACAGAAAAGACAGTCCAGGCCTGGTAGGATCACGTAGTAGTCCTGATCTACTTCCTACGTCCGTTGGCTTCTTTGCATATGATTTTATGAAACAACGCGTCTATCAAACGCCACGACAGAACACTACTACAGCCGTGTATATCGCTGCAAATGAAATACGCCAAAGGCCGGACGTTTAAGGTGCAAATCAGAAATAATTTTAGTAGGAGCCTCGATGTAGCTGCTTCGTTGTTATCGCAATTTCTCTGTACGTTGCCAGTTCTTCTTCTGGTATTCTTACAGATTTTTTTGACCCTTAACCACGCTTCTTCACTCACCACGCGATTCTCTATTATATCCAAAGTTTGTCACTTATTTCAGAAACACCCTGTATAAAAATAGCTCAGAAACTAAAAGGACCTGGACTAAAGTATGCTTCTATAGCTGGTAAAACAAATTTTCAATTTTGAGTTTTTGCCATTCAACTCCGGTTATACCTTACGAACTGATAAATCCGTTGAAACAATCAGCCTGTATATATATGTAATCGCTTTTAATTTAATGGTATAGGGCACTGCATCAACCCTTACAAAACTGGCAAATTAAACACAATATTTTTTTCCTCATAACAATATGTAAAAATCAATTTCTACAAAAAAGTGCAAGTAAAAATAAAATGAAACAACATATTCAAAGAAAGTTCCTTTGACTCAATTCTAATTTCATGCAAAGCATTTTGATTCTGCTAATCGTTAAAAAAAAAAGAACTAGTTTTAAGAAATACAAAATAGTAGCTTCAAATCATCTGATACACATATTGAGATGGAGTATGTACCTTAATTTGCTCAAGAAGTCCTTTTCGTATTTACTACAAAAAAAGGTGTAAATTGTTAAAAATATATTTCACACTGACGTTGTAGGTATCAATATAAGATAGGGACATTGTATATCTAATTAAAAATTCAATACATAAATTTTGCACCCTAGGCAAACCAAATATAATTATATGCTTTACATTTTAAAAGGTAATCGAATTTCAAAAGTAAGATAACCCCAATGCTCCTTAAAAACATACAAATAAGATGCCATTAGGCGGTGTTCATCATTTCGTTTAACACCCAAACACGAGTCTATAGTCAATTACAGAAACGCTACCAAAAGTTAACCTACCTTCTTCTACGTAGCGAATGATCATACTGTCCATCTTCGCCTTCTTCATCAGTAAGACTATCGTTAGTGGCATCCTCAGCACTCTCCAACTCCTTGGTTTCTGAGCATCGCCTCTTTTTTAGTACGCCGTCTATATTATCCGATACATTTCCATTTTCTAATGATCGCGTATCTGTTAGAATATTTCCATTGGTGATCGTTATTATTTCAGAAACTTTTCTTCCTATTGTCTCTAGATGATCATCATCACTGTCGCGAATACCTTTATGGTGTGGATTTCGATTGACATCGTCATTCGGTTCGTCGAGGAACTCGGAACAGGGAGTTCCAGAATGAGTTATAGAGATAAATTCACGAGCTGAAAAAAAATAATCATCAAGGGTATATTTCAAAGTTATACGAAAAATGCACTTACATAATTGGTGATCTTGTTCCGACAAATAACATATTTGTACTGTATTCCCATTGTAAGCATCACCTTCATCTGAACCATCTTTAAACTCTCGTAGAATAACTCGTTGAGGTTGGCATGATCTCGATAGACTAAGAGGAATAGTACTTGCTGTGGTATTACTGCTTGGACTCATATCAGTCTCACTTATATCCATACATTCTGTCTGAGTTTCTGTATCAACAAGAACAGACATACGATTACTAGACGACCGCGAGCACCCGGATGTTCTTGGTGATCCTGAATTCGATCTGTGATGTCTTTTGCGAAAAGGTCGTGTAGCATTTTGTCCATGAATGGGAGCCGCTGGGTCTACCGTACTTGAAGATGATACGGCGGTATTGTATAATGGAGATTTAGACTGAACCTAAAACAACGTAAATAGCGAATGTTTACTATTTTAACATTCATCATCATAAGGTCGTCAGTCCTAAGACTGGTTGGACACGTACCTCCACTCTTTCGTATCCTGAGCTAAACTTCGAATTACCCTAAAACTAGAACAGCCCAAATCCTTAACTATTTGCTAACAGTAATCTAATCTAGGTCTACCTCTACCAATCCTAACTTCCGTTTCTGCCTCTAATATGTCTCTGACTAACCCTTCATGCCTGAGAAGGTGTCCTACCAACCTATTTCGCCTATTTTTTATTGACTTCCATAGAGTCCTCTGTTCTCCTATTCTTTCCAATACTTCTTCATTTCTAACCTTTTCTACCCACGATATCCTCTTCATCCGCCTATTCCAACCTTTTCTTTTCCGCCGCGCCCACTGTCCATGTTTCGCACCCGTACAATGCCGTGCTCCAAACGTACACCTTTAACAATCTTTTTCGAATTTCTAAATTAACCGTTCGCGAACACAGAAGTGACTTCTTTTTATTAAAGGCGACACAACCCTGCGCTATCCTCTGCTTTATATTCGTGCTACTCCTTCCATCCTGACTTATCTGACTTCTTAGGTATCTAAAATCAGCCACTCCTTCTAATTTTTCGTCTCCTATCTTTATATTCTCTCTTTCCCTACTTTTTCTTCCCTTGCATATTTTTGTTTTACTTTTATTTATTTTCATACAGTATTGATCTGTCAGTACCGCTTCCATTTTATTTAAAGCTATCTCTAGGTCCTCCTTGCTAGATGCTAATACTGCTATATGATCTGCAAATCTAAGTATACTAATCTTTTGCCCTTGCACATCTATCCCTACAGTTGTACTGTCTTTAATGATGTTGATGGCGTCTTCGATATATAGATTAAAATATTTTAACATTATAAACAATATTTGTTAAATAAACCAATTTTATATATCATTTAATAATTTTGTAGCATCCACAAAATTATTTCGGTCAATAGGATCGTTCTCAAGAGTAGAACACAGCATACCTTACTGCAATTTAAAATGCTTACAACTATGCTTATCCTTGTGGTAGATCGACAAAGAAAACAACTATTTATAATTTGTCTAATGTAAAAGATAAATTATAGACAAAAATTATTGAAAGAATCTTCATAAAAAAATAAATTACATACATCTGGAACAATTTAAGCATAAAAAGAAAATTTATGACTAAAATCGAACACTAAAAACAGGAAAATCGAATAAAATCCTGTGGAACTGAACTAAATAGAATACTAAAATCGTAAAATCCACATCAACTATTTAATAAACTAGAACATGTTTTGACACTCAAATATTAAAAAAGGTAATCTTCAGTAAAATTACCGATTGGAACCATCATCGCAGGGTCGTCTACCCAAAGACTAGTTGAACCCCCACCTCCCTCTTTTCCTATCCCGACCCTATTTTTGCGTTAACTAGCTTCATGTCTAAAAAGGTGCCCTACAATCCTATCTTACCTTTTCCTTTTTTATAACCCCGTCTGTTTTACTTTTTCTAATATCTCCCTACTCTTATATCTATAGTATTTTTGTAATTTGGTTACATCACGAAATGTTTTCAATTTTTTTCTTTTCCCCCATACCAACCGTCCACATTCGTATACAATCGTACTCCAAACGTAGGTTTTTAGTACTCTTTTCCGAATTTGTAAATTAATCATAAACATATTTGTTAATTTCTAGTTTCTTTATGATATATAAATGCTTTTTCACGTCAACAAATAGGCAGAATGAAGTAAGTAAATATACTCTTTCACAAAACTTATATTATGCAAATTATACTTACTGTTTGTGGACTATCAGGGCTTGTAAGACTGTATTCTGGACTGGTGGGTGTGGTACTGTGTTGACTTCCTCTTCTCTTCTCTAATTTTTTCATAAAAGGATGAATTAATCTGCGTTTGTTTTGCATCATTTCTCTTTTCCTGCATTCCTGTTTTTGTTGATCCAATTGGAGTAAAACGACAGATAACTCGAGATACATTTGATTAACTCTTTCCAGCTTTCTATCATACAATTCCTTAATATCGCGTATATGCTTCAATTCATTTTCTCGTTTCTTAACTAACTGTTCTTCTTTCAAATAACATTCCTGTCTTCTCTTTTGAAGATTCATCTTGAAATGTGTTATCTGAGTTTTAATTTCTTCTTTCCAACTCTCCTGTGTCTTGAAGAACTGCTTGTCTTTGTAACTACTCAATATCTTGAAATAAAAAGGAATGGTAACATTATAAACAAAACAACTATTACTTTCTCCTTACCTCTACTGATGCAATTTCCAAGTGATTACAAATAAGCTTAAACGACGGTCTATCTTTAGGATTAAACTTCCAACACATTTGCATAATCAATTTAAATCCTTCCGGACATGTCGTTGGTATAGGAGGGTTAAGTTTTCCACAACCAACTAGATACATTATGGCACTTTGTTCCATATCTTTATAGGGGGTCTCGCAAGTTAGCAGTTCCCACAAGACAACTCCAAATGACCAGATATCAATTTTTTCTGAACAAGCTTGCTCTTGAATGGCTTCAGGCGCCATCCAAGCCACTGTGCCCGCAAAACTCATCTTAGTACTGACCTCGTTCCACATCCTCGAAGTTCCAAAATCACTTATTTTTATCACCTCATTTTCCCCTATTAAAACACTAAAAGGGTAAATCACATTAAGAATATTTATATTGCTATCCATAGATAAATAAATTTTATCTTACAATAAAAACATCATTCTGAAAGTTTTGGTGTTTTATATTCGTCATTACTGTTTCAAAACATATATTATTTCTTTATTATATGGTAGTACTTTGCTTCAAAAACAATGTAAATGATTTACCATGATCCCTTTTTCGTATGCTATGGATTAAGGGTTGCAAAGTGAGTATTCCTATATTAGCAGTAACTTAAGGAAAAAAATAAATATAACCGGTAGAAAACTTCAGCTCAAAATGTAGTTTTATATGCAGTTAAATACAAGAATGATGTATGTTCGCATTTTTAAAGGAGGAAAACAATTTTAACGCTTCTGTACCAGTACCTATTTAAAATAAAAAATACCATCAGATGATTAAGATTAAAACTCAATATTTTAATAATGCAATTGATAAAAAATTTGAAAATTGTCATAAAATACTTTTTATCGCCATTTATTTAGATTTATAGTAGAATAATGTTAAACTAACTTTAGTTAGAGTAATTATTTAAGAAGCAAATAAAGTTTGTATGTCAATTGTTTTTGTACACAATTATCTACTT
The DNA here is from genome assembly GCF_000699045.2 of Agrilus planipennis. Classification (NCBI taxonomy): domain Eukaryota; kingdom Metazoa; phylum Arthropoda; class Insecta; order Coleoptera; family Buprestidae; genus Agrilus; species Agrilus planipennis. The sequence continues at coordinate 2,552,531 of NW_020442467.1, forward strand.
TTTGGTCAACAAATAAAAATATCAATCAAGCTCCTCCACTAAACGTTGTGATATTGTTATTGAACGGTAACAGATTGACAGATCATTACAGGATAATAAAACAAAAACATTGACACCTTAATCCACAATCTAACCATACCTAAGCGTAACAAACTAAAACTCATTGTTTTTAGGAGTCCGTACCCCAGTAAAAACAAAGTCAATTAAGTTATGTACCTATTCTTTACTTCTTCCCTTTAGTTTGAATAAGTGTAAAAAAAAATCAGAACCAATAAGGGTTGTAAGGTTATATTTTTAGTGTAGATATCTTATCACCAGAAAACAATAAAAATAAACAAAACATGAGGTCACAAAATGTCCATTTTCGATATTTAATTTTGAAATATGTCTCTTCGTTGTTTCTAAATGCACTAATTCTAACAAACAATAATAGAAACACAATTATTACAGAGAATTAATAAAATATATGATAAGTAAAAAAAATCTCAAAAACTCTTTTAATCATCAGATGTTTTATTTAATATAAATTTAAGATTACTTATAAAAATTTTAACGTAAAAATCATTTTTAATCTTTTATCCACTACAAACTACCTCAAATTATTGAGGGCAAATTTGTTGCTGCTGTCACATCCTCGTCGGGAATCGAACCCGGGACCTTTGGCTTTACGCACCAATGCTCTGACCACTAAGATCTCGGGATCGATTCCCGGCGGGGGTGTGACAACAGCAACAAGTTTTCCCTCATTAACCTGAGGTAGTTTATAGTGGGTAAAAAATTGAAAATGAATTTCCGCATTAATATTTCATATTAACTACTATTAAATGTCAAATTGTTTCATATATATAAAAAATTTTACGCATTTTTTAATTAATGTTTTATTACATAATACTATTTTATGGATTTGTTTTGTGATTATGCTAACTTATAAACTATGGTAGTGACAATGACGTTAGTTTATGGTATGGTTCATATGAATGGAATTATTAAATACTAACTCATATGAAATAAAATTTAATTTAAAAAATGAAGGTCGGCCGTTGCCCGTAAATATTATTATTATTAACACGTCAGGCGTCAATTTAATAATGAAATGTATTCTAGAACATTTGGACATGTGGGTGCAACAAAAAATGCATTATTTTGTTGTCCTTGTTTGCTTTTTGTCGGCGATAAAGCGATAAAATTTATCACTTCAATGAAAAGATTATGAATAAATTTTCTTCTGTAAGTAATAATACCGACTAAATTAAATTTAATAAAACAGAACATTGTAAGACACCGGTCTCACGAGTCAGCACTATGGGGTACCCATTTTAAACACAGTTCCAAAGAATTCAATTTTTCAGTTTAAAAATATTTCTACAAATACTTATACAGGGTATCTCAAGCAAACAGGTTTCTACAATAACTGCCTTACAGTTGACGATATCAAAAAAAGTTTCTTGCAAAAGTGGTACCAAATCATATCCTAAAATTATTTTCGATTATACAGTGTCCCATTTTTCCTAGAAGCAACCTAACTTTATTTTTTCAATTGGAATACCCCATTTATTATTATGCTTTTAAATTTCTCGTTAAATTTAAATACCACTATATTAACCACATATTATATCTAAAATGTATCAATTCTACGCCATTTTGAATATCTCCGAAACGAAAGCACACACGGCTTGTAGAAGAAATAGCCTATTATTATTTCCACTATTAACGCAAACGTGTTATTTTCAAATTAATTGAAATCTACCACTTCCAAAATATGGTGGAAATAGTAGGTCATTTCATCCACAAGCTATGTGTGAAAATAGCACACCTCTGTGTGCTTTGGTTTCGAATATATTCAAAATGGCACGGACCACTGTGATAGCCTATTTATTGATTTAGTGCGAATTTTATGAAAATTGGTACATTTTAGGCATAATATATAGTTAACAAAGTGGTATTCAAATTTAAGTAGGAATTAAAAAGTGTAATAATAAAAGAGGCTTTCCATTTGAAAAAATGAGTTAAGTTGCCTCCAGTTAAATTGGATCACTCTGTATAATCGGAAATAATTTAAGTATATGAAGATACTTATATGGCATATTTGTAAGAAACTTTTTCGATATCTTCAATTGTGAATAAGTTATTGAGGAGACACTTGGGACACCCTGTATATACTTAAAAACATTTTCCACCTCTATCTCTGCCATTACGATAATCAGTATTATAAAAACTTGGGTTTATTATGTTACCAATCTAGCATACAATATTTCAAAAAATTCGCATTTCGCTGAATTACTTCTAAAATTCAAACATGTTCAACAAGGTCAGTAAGGATATCGACGTGGTAGGTATGTACAGTCTATTTCAATTTGTTAGAATTGTGACCTTGAAGAAATCTTCGCGAATATAGAAAGAATACACAATAAGCGTGAGCAAGACAGAAATAGTTGGAACAAGCTTGAACGAGCAGAGCTCTGATGGGCGGTCTTAACAGATCGGCTAGAACTGTACAGTACTAGACGAAAATGTTTAGCAATTTCTTAAAACAAAAATGTATATAAATTAACAATAGAAAACAAAGCATAAGTTTTATAGGTATGTAAAGCGTTAAGTTAATTCACTTGTTATTATTTTTGGCTAAATATGCTTTTAAATAAAGCATATTCTTAAATTTTAACGAGGCAATTTAAATAATTTTGCTAATGGTACTGTACACTTTTGTCTAGCTCTCGCTCGACGATAGGTGAAGAAATGAGCTCCGCAGACAAATATGATTGAATTTGGAATTACGCTACGGCACATCCTAATAAAGGGAGGGGGCATATCTCCAACTTCTTGAAACGAACAGTAACTAATAAACAGAACAAAAAGTTCCTGGTGGTTAGTATTCTCACGAAACCGTCAGACGCGGTTCGCAATTTCTATCTAATAGGATCTTAGCGATACGAAAATACGAAGACAGTTCCGACAGAACACAGATCCATTCTACCTGATGCTTTAAACATTGGGTGTTTCATTTCCACCATCTACTAATGCTGATGGGCGGGCAGTCTCTTCGGACTACGTCGGAAGGTAGGGCGGAAGATCTTCTTCAGCCTCCTTCCAAGAATCGTGGGAATTGGTGGGTAGTGGTTCAGGTGAGAAAGATGAAACGGATGAAATGAAGACAGCAGAGAATGAAAGATTATCTATGCAATATTACTGCCCCAGCATTTGCCTAAGTGATCCAAAGTAAGCACAGAAAAACTTGGACCAAAGCAGACGGACCCGGAATCGAACCGGAGTACTCCCGAATGCTAAGCAATGGTCTAAGCCAGGAATGAACGACATGCGGCCCGTTAAACATGTTTCTTTGGCCCGCCAAGCATTTCTAAAATTGAGTTTATTTTATCGACTTTGAATCGAAAATGTTTTCCTCGCCATTTAATATCGATGTAGATACAGTTCTCGAAGACATTCAAATGGAAGTGATTGACATGCAGAATAATACCGATTTAAAAAATGTATTTTTCTCAGTAAACATCAAAAATTTTTATAAATCGTATGTGAGTCCTGAGAAATTTCCACTTTTGACGAAAAATGCAACGCAAATGACGTCTCTGTTCGGAAGTACGTATGTTTGTGAACAATTATTTTCAACCATGAAATTAATCAAAAATGAGCACCGATCAAGACTGAGTGATGCACGATTAGAAAGCTGCGTACGTGTAGCTACCTCATCAATTCCGGTTGATATTGATCAGCTTGTATCGAAAAAACAGTGCCAAATTTCTCATTAAAAATTTCAAGACAATTCGTTTTATTGTTTTTTTCTTGTTTGTTTTTATTTTGCATTAAAATTTGTATATTTAATCTTTACTTTTTTTAAATTTTATTTTTTTCTATTCTAATGTTTATTATAAATAAAGTTTTGTAAATTATTATAAAGTGTTACTTTATGTGCGGCCCGCCAAAAAATTTCAAAATTTAAATTGACCGATTGATTAAAACGGTTGCTCACCCTTGGTCCCGCTCCGTCCTGATGCTTTAAGATAGCGTTTTATATATAGCCTATAAAATTGAAAGTTCCCCCTGAGATTTTCAAACCATCCTCATAAGGTCTTACTCTAGTACGCCATAATAGTTGAAATGCCTAGCCATAAGGGTAGAAGAAGATGACAACAAAGTCTGTCGCATCTATCAGAACTGCTGATGAGATCAAAATCGCGATCCGAGTCTGACGATTCAACAGAATATTTACCATCAGGAACTTTTTGTTCTGTTAGGCTACGTGCCTACAACGTTGAGGTAGCTACTCCGTGGATATCTTTATGGACTGTGTTGAAAATTTTTGATTTCTACAAAATGAAGCAATATTCTACAGATGGCGTTTATCACGCTGACTGTAGTTATTCATAAAACGCTGTTTTAACGTGCTGATAGATCCATTGAGATCGAAATTCCCATTCGCGTCTGACGATTTCAACCACGAGGAAGTTTTTGTTGTATTTATTGTTAATTTTACACTTATTATTATGACGACATTTTATAACTTACTTTGGGCTTTTGAGGTCCCTGTGTATAATTTTATGGGAATGTAAATACTGCATTCCACTAGCAATCTGTTTTGCCCAACTAACTATTCTAATTGGTGTGACGGATTTGTCCTGTTTCCTGAGAAGATCGTATAAAGGTCCATATGGGCAATATTCCATTACTATACAGAAGCAAGGAGGTTGCGTGCACACGCCTTTGAACTTAATAATATTGGGATGGTTGAGTTTGCGCAAATTTCGTATATCTGTCTCTTTTATGTCCGAAACCTTCTTTACTGCCACAGGTTCATTATTAAGTGTCCCGTAAAACACTATACCTTGCCCTCCACAACCCAACCACTTCAAATCGGTTATTAATTCAAATGGAATTTCCCAATCATCTGTAAGAAATAAAATTAAATAATACAATTACATAATAATAATAATGAATATACAACACAATAAGCGTGAGCAAGACAGAAATAGTTGGAACAAGCTTGAACGAGCAGAGCTCTCGATGGGCGGTCTTAGGAGATCGGCTAGAACTGTACAGTACTAGACGAAAATGTTTAGCAATTTCTTAAAACAAAAATGTATATAAATTAACAATAGAAAACAAAGCAAAAGT
>NW_020442467.1:2559053-2611879 GCF_000699045.2 Agrilus planipennis
CTCCTCGATCAGTTTTTTGCCAGCAAAGACCAAAAATTTTATGAGCGTGGAATTATGCTACTACCAGAAAGATGGCAAAAGGTGTTGGACCAGAACGGTCAATATATAATTTAATAAAGTATTTGTTTATTATACGAAAACTGTCTTTCATTTCCACAAAAAAAACGAAATGACTTTCCGAACAACCCTATATACAAATCACAAAATGTACTAGAAAACCACTTATCAAGCTTTATTGAAATACAGACATAATTACAGACCTGATATCACACTGACCATCAATAAAGCACTCACTCTATAACTCGAAAAATTAAATTGGACCTTTGTATCTCGAACATGTGTTTTATTTTATATGCTTTACAACTCGATAATTTGAAACTTATTACGTCTATAGTTCGAAGAAAACTAAGTTATCGACTTTAAGGGTTTGCCGACAATATAACTACACCAAACCTTAACCTCTACAAGTCGAATCAAAATCCGCCTAAATCAAAAAACTCCATAAGTCGAAAAATCTATAACTCGAATTTTTTAGTGTCCCCCTTGATGTTCGAGTTATATAGGTTCTACTGTATTTACAATAGGTATAGATGTAGACACTCCAGCTTACTTTACTTCAGCTACTACAATAATTATTGCAGTCCCAACAGGTATTAAAATTTTTAGTTAATTAGCTACTATCCATGGAACTCAAGTAAACTTTTCATCGTCAATATTGTGAACTAATCCATTAAAACCTGTGTTTGGTATTCCGTCAATATTATATACAAATTTGTGAAACCGAGTTTTTCTCACTTTTTTCTATTTTTAGACATGTTTCAATAAATGACTAACAATCGCATAATTTCCCACAAGATTGATAAATCGTTCAGTTAGTGAATTAAATTGAATCAATAGGTAGGTACTCCAAATATAGGAAAAAATTTATTGATATGTTATCACGAAAAGGTAACATATTGACACCGCCTACCTTTATTTTTCATTTTACGAACCATATCTGCATTTTTTTTAATTACATTACGCTATTACTTTTCGTTCACGTTCGCCTAGCGTTTTGATGGCAAATAAACTCATAATACGAAGTGACTTAATAATCTAGTAATTACCTACTTACTGCGCTTCAAATGACGAGTTGTATTGTGCATTTTTGTATATTACTGTAGCCCTGAGGAACATTTACACCAAAAACGAAACGTCGGTGTTGATTATTCATAAATAAATTACTTGAAAAGTCATGCAAACTCATTTAAATTCTAAAGTCTCTTTTCGCATGATAAGATTAGGATTTCCGATATGGGTAAATATGGATATAAAGGGCAATAAATATAACTACCATGTTTAATTTTGGCAACATTTTTAATAATAAAGTGAAAATTTTTCAGTGTTTCCTTCTTTGGATAGTAAATTTTACTGTGCATTTTTGCCTATATTCTATTTTGTCTTATCTTAACTTTTGATTGTAATACATTCATAACAAATACTAGAATAATGTAGTTTTTTTTATTAACAAAGAAGCAAACCATTTTTAATACGCGCCTTATTAACTTATTTTCACTTTTGTTGTCAGCATAATTGTTCTTTTCTCATTTAAAGCATACGTGAAACATTTACTTCCAAACTCCTATATTTTTTTATATTATCTGATCAGAAATGTATCATATAAAATACATTGCATCATTAACAACAGTATTCGTATTATTTAATCAAATATCGTGTATCAAAACACTACACGAACGCGAACGTAAAATATTTAAGATTATAAAAACCGTTTCATAGAAAACAATACTATCGCAAATTACAATACTAACGTATGTAAAAGTATAACTTTTCCTTGTGATCAATGATATAAAATCACTGATATTCAGATACTCAAGGTTACCAAAAATGAAAAAACGAGAATTATTTTCTCACCACGGTTTCTAGAGCTTTTTTTTCAATTTTACGCAAAATTCATGGAATTTTTAATGTCTATATAGAAAACTTTAAGCAACAAAAGCAAAAAAAATTGAAAATAAACACTACTATGATTTAACTAACTGAAAAACAAATATACTTCTGTAATACTATTATTATTTCCACTATTAACGCAAACGTGTTATTTTCAAATTAATTGAAATCTACCACTTCCAAAATATGGTGGAAATAGTAGGTCATTTCATCCACAAGCTATGTGTGAAAATAGCACACCTCTGTGTGCTTTGGTTTCGAATATATTCAAAATGGCACGGACCACTGTGATAGCCTATTTATTGATTTAGTGCGAATTTTATGAAAATTGGTACATTTTNATTTCATTGATTTCTTTGAAATGTAAACTCCTCGTGCCCGAGAAACATTCTCCTCCCTATTTGTATGTATAAATCTGTTGAATTTCATAAACTTTACAATCAATTGCACATAGGACGGATAATTTACTCCGGAAAATGCCTGGGTAAAAGTATACATGTATTACCTCGACCAATTTTTCCAAGAAATAAAAAAAAATCATATGGTAACCCTGTATTCTCAATTAACCAACGACATGTAACATTCATGAGAAACCATCGTTGCGGACAGGATGATTATTGCTTTTGGTAAACTCCTTCCAACTTTTTGGGCAATTTTGCGATGGTAAAATTTAAAAAATAACGCGCTTATAATAAATTCTGTTTCTTTTAGAAAACACCGTTAGAAGCATTTTCAATGCTTCAAAAAACCCATGGAAAAGCAGTTCTAAGGCAAGCAAGAATTTACGATTCATTTACCAAGTTTAGCAAGAGTCAAATTTCACTTAAAGATGAATCCTATTCTGGTCGCCCTCTAAACATCAAAAATGTTCAAAAAGTACCCAACGCAATCATGTTTAATCGTCACAAAACAACTGACGGGTTGGAAGAAATAACAGAAAATTTCTGCCAAAGAATCCTTACTGAAGATTTAGATTACTTTTAGCTGACCAGATAGAATAGTATAAGAATGTGTCTGGAATTACGAAAATAGCCACAAATAGGCAACGATTTTTGTCAAAAGTGATCGCAAGGGACGAATTTTGATATTACGGTTGTGACCCTGAAGCAAAACAGCAATAACGGTCCGAAACATTATCGCCTAAAGCAAAAAAAAACACTACAAGTGAAACCAAGTCCAAAGCCCACAATGATTTCCTTCTTCGATATCAATGGAATCGTTCACGTTGAATTTATCCCTCCACAGTGAGTCAAGTATGAGTACTGCAGCGATTGCGTGAGGCAGTGAGAAGAACGAATTGAATTGTGAGGCGCGTGCACCATCATGACAACGCACCCATGTATACAGGGCCGAGATTCAACCAATTTTTGAAGAAAACCCCAAGAATGAAGACATGTAAATTAGGCCAAAAATAATCGCTTAACGGCATTAGTCCACATGTATGAAAAATGAATATACAAAACGTTTTGAGTAGCGGAAAATCCGGTGCATTGGGACAAGTGCATACCATCAAAACCGTTTTTTGAAGAAGACTAATACTTTCAATTTATATTAAATAAAATACAATTGGATAATTCTCGTTTTTTTTGTACCCTCTGATACAAATAATTTATTAATTTTTAAGTGCAATAACTAATAAATTTCTCTCAAATCTACAAACCAAAAAGATCATTCATGAAAAAGAGATAGATACCTTGGTTTCCTTTGATTTCATTGGCGTTGGCCTTTCCAATGATGGACAAAACTGGTCTGAGACAGCCAAATATTCCCTCCATCCATCCCTGCTTGTTGTAAGGTACCTGAGGAGTTTCTGGGGAACTGTCATTGTTATTGCATATAGCCCCATCTGGCACACTTATAGCAATCTTTTGAGAGTCGTTGTGAACTTGATGATGAATGTTAATTTGACCTAATCTATCCTGGATGCATATCATACTGAAAAAAAAAGAAAACCAACATTGAATTCAAAAGAAACAAAAAAATATGTAACTCACTAACTAATATAGGGACGTTTAAACAAGAAATGTAGGTAATCATTCAGCTAATTCCATTAATTTTATCACCTAGCACACGTGTTTACCACCTGAAATACTTAGAGTATTATAAATGAGCCAAAACTTTTTGTATAGATCTTGTATCTTTTAGCTTTTCGCTTTGCTCACATGAACTATATCCGTATTTTCAGAACTGTTCCAGTTTTTATGGTTAACCTAATAAGTGCAGCTTTTTTGATGTGAAAACTTCTTTAGCATCGCTGTGATTTGAAAGTCGATGAAACGAAAAAGCGACAGTAAAAAGAGACAGACACATAAATTCATAAGATTTAACGTGAAAGAAAATGAGATAGGAAGCATTATTGTTTGTGCGCGCATGCGTAGTACAATGCTTGACGAAAGGAATCACAACAACCGTGGTATTTTGTATACGTGTACGAATTATATGTTTGTAAAGTTTTTTCATCATTTTTATAATAAAATCTTGAAACTTGATCTTGAAACCAAAAGTTTTGAAGGTTTCACTTTTACCACATGTGAATTGCACACATGTTTTTTTTTTAATGTCCCTCGTACATACGTTGATTTGTATATTTGCTTGTACGTACATTACACATCGGAGTTTAAATATCCAAACTAGAGATTAATACATCTTCTTGATCTCAATTTTACGTCAATTCGTATTTTTCTACCAGTAGCTGGCTAGGCAAGGAGTAACATTTATCTTTTTTCTAGATCATTTCAGACTGAACTCTTAAACAAGGAATATTTTTAAAAGGCGCCTTAAAGGCCTGACCTAATCTGTGCACATCGATTTGCATAAGCTGATATCCGTGCGTCACGAGTAGCACGTAATAAATATTGGTTTAACGTTAATAAATATGCAACTTAATTACCAAACAAATAACGTTCTTAGGGTATAGTATTAAATTTAATCTGTCGTTACGGATTTTTATATGTTTGATTATGTAGGTAGTCTTGACCACCTTGCAATGAGCTACATACAAAAAAACATGAAATGAAAGTATCCGTAAATGATAATTAAAATTGTGTATATTATTTTAAAGTCTTTTTTTGAAATAAGCTCTTAATAACTTAAAAATAACGCATGCTTAAAACTGAAAAGTAAAGTACTGGCTAAAGCGGGTTCCGAGGGTTCCTTAAAAAGTATATGTGTAATGTGAAATTTACTTGAAACGTACTTGAAGATACAGATATAAGGACCAGTCCTGCTTTTGTATTTTAGTACTTATACATTATTTATTATTTATAATTGACAACGTTTATTTTACAGCTAGTTCTGACTAGTTTCTTGTTCATTTAACGTTGTAGACTTGTACGTATGCAGTCAATCGAAGTCATTGGCAGTAGGTCAGTGAAGGAGTGTAATAGGTAACTGCAAAATAGTAGGTGTTACGACGGCATTTAGTGCAGTAGAACTTTGTGATGTGATATTAATTTATGGAGAATCTAAAAACAATGTCAATGCAACGTCCGAATTGTACAGTCATCGATATTACTAGGAAAGATTTCCTCATTGACAAACAGTCTTAAATACGGTACAGAGATTAAAAGAAAGCGGTAATGTACACCCTGCATGTAAGGGTCATGAACGTCAACGCCAGAACCATATCGCCGCTGTAGAAGACGAAATCCTTATTGAATTNCGAAGGATTCCGATTAAGATCTACCAAATGGAAAAACACAGTATTATATGTTTGTAGAGTTTTTTCATCATTTTTATAATAAAATTCTTCAAATATGCCGAAAACGAATGCAGAATATTGTCGCGATTATGAAACCAAAATTTTTGAAGGTTTCACTTCCACCACGTGTGAATTGCACACATGTTTTTTTTTTCTGGTTGTTCCGTCGATGTCCCCTCTCACCCAAAATTATTCTGTACAAACTCAAACCATCGTCAAAAGTTTTTTTACGAAGAATTACAGTATACATCTACATTTCCAATTTATGTATCTATATATACATATATTACTCAAGCACTTAAAAATGTTCATAAAAACTCAAGTGGAACAAGAATTTATTTTATAGCTTGTAGTAGAAAAAATTTATAAAAAAATGTTTTCAGATATAATTCCAATCGTACGATACTCATCATACAAAAAACATTTAAGAAACAATGAATGAATCATTGATTACACTGATTAGGTAACTTATTATCGCAGTTAAGAAAACTCGATATAAAATGTAGAATATATCAGATGTTTCAAACAATGAATAAATACCACATTTATTAGATGGCTGCGATAAATATCAAAACAGAAATAATAAGAAACTACTAAATAAAACAAATTTGTTTCCTCTAAGCAGAGAAGAGAAACTAGTATAGAAGTCCAATTCAAATGGAGGACTAAAACGTGAGTAAGAAATTCTAAACAGAACCAGGAGATGGCGTTGCTATGAAAATGAGCGCCTCAACGCTGTATTGAGTCGGAGCAAAGAGTGAACGCAGTAGTGGCAGGGGTAAATAGTAGAAGTGGTGGGATCATAGAACGCATAAGTCTTTTTACTTTGCTGTTGTAAGCCAAGTTTGTAAANAAATGAGATAGGAAGCATTATACAGTGTTTCTTATGTTCGTGGTTCTCTTTGTGCTCTGCATCGTACCCCCTCTACTCGTGTTTACCAAGGCACTAATGAGAGTTTGCTTCGGTCTCAGCGTTGTACGTGTGTTGATACGTTTGTACGCGCATGCGTAGTACAAAGCTTGAGAAAAGGCATCACATCAACCGTGGTATTTTGTATACGTGTAAGTACAGCCCATTTGAATTTGTTTGAATTGTAACCTTGAATAAATCTGCGCAAAGATAGAAAGAATACACACTAGGCGTGAGCAAAACGAGCTTGAACGAACAGAGCTCTCGATAGGCGGTCTTAGGAGATCGGCTAGAACTATACAGTACTAGACGAAAATGTTTAGCATTTTCTTAAAACAAAAATGTATATAAACTAACAATAGAAAACAAAGCAAAAGTTTTATAGGTGTGTAGAGCGTTAAGTTAATTCACCTGTTTTTTTTTTTTGCTAAATATGATTTTAAATAAAGCATATTCTTAAATTTTAACGAGGCAGTTTAAATAATTTTGCAAATGGTACTGTACACTTTTGTCTAGTTCTCGCTCGATGATCGGTGAAGAAACGAGCTCCGCAGACAAATATGATTGAATTTGGAATTATGCTACANAAGTGTGGGGTGTCTTACGAAGATTTTTCCCCCAAAGCCAGGGTTAAAAAAAAAAAATATCTTGACACAGTCTGCCGTCTACCACTTGTAAAGTAAGTGTTTGTTATTGTTACTATTGCATTATTCTTTTTGTCACTTTGTTCTCGTATATATGTTTGATTTTCCTTGTGCCTTTTTGTTACTTGTGTTTTTGTTTGTTCTTGTTGTATATAAATTGTTATTTGCTATTGCTAGTGTTTCCTTAGTTAGTATTTAAATAATATTAACACCAAAAGACACTAAATTATTGATGATGGGAAAAGGTTTTTTCCATCAAAATGTGGATAGTTTATTAACAATCAATCAATATTAATGATGTTGATAAGGGGTGCAAAGTAGCTAGCTTTAAAACTAAAAAACCGTTATTTTTTAAATTATATATGCTGCCACCAAAGAATACAGACCCATAGAAGGCCACATCAGTGGGATTTTTTGTCGCAGTAGAATGCTCAGTTCTGAGAAGAGAGACTAGTATAGAAGTCCAATTCAAATGGAGGACTAAAAAGTGAGTAAGAAATTCTAAATAGAACCAGGAGATGGCGTGGCTATGAAAATGAGCGCTCAACCCTGTATTGAGGTGGAGCAAAGAGTGAACGCAGTAATGGCAGGGGTAAATAGTAGAAGTGGTGGGATCATAGAACGCATAAGTCTTTTTTCTTTGCTGTTGTAAGCCAAGTTTGTAAAGAAAAATCTAATGAATTTTGATTTTCCGAAGCGACAACTACCGGTCGGATGACAGAAGCTTCGAGATTTACCGACATGTTATCCGAAACGAAGTCCGGATTATTAACCCAGCATTGGACTTCTATACTAGTCTCTCTTCTCTGCTCTAAGTAAAATCGAAGCGAGAAAAGTGTATAATTGTTGTTTATCTAAATGAATATGTTTTTCCTTCCGTGTTACCAAAAATTTATATCTCTAGTAGGGCGTTTCAATATCTCGGAAACTACAGTAGGTACAAATATACAGGGTTTTTTCATGTAACCAGTTTATTAAAAGTGTTTTAACATAAAGTACTACTAGGGATTTGAAAATGCGGTAAATAACCTAAAAGCTGACGCTCTTTCTAATTAAAATATTTGTAATCGCCGGTTACTTCCGGTTATACCGGAAGTCGACACCAACCAGCTTATTTTAAATGGAATGCTATATTTTTTAGATTCAGCGAACCTTTTTAGATCGACTCGAATAATAGTTTTCGAGACATTTCTTCTGAAGATTTTGAATCGAAATGTCTCGAAAACTACAATATAATATAATTGTATAATCAAAGTCTGGCTAAAAAGATTTGCTGAATCTAAAAATGTCATAAAAAATATAAAGGCATTCCGTTTAAAATAAGCTAGTTGGTATGGACTTCCGGTTAAGTGAGCGGCGATTGTAATTATTTCAATTAGAAAGAGCGTCAGCTTTTAGGTTATTTGCCGCATTTTCAAATCTTCAGTGATATTTTATATTTGAAAACTTTTAATGAACGAATTACGTGAAAAGTATATATATTAGTGCTGCAACAGACTTCTGTTTCCGCTTCCGCAATTACGGAAGTTCCGCATACATTTTCACATCCGCTTCTGCATCTGGTTCTGCATTTTTATAACAGAAGCTTATATCGGAACTTAACAAAATCTTATTTCTCATCTTTCTGAAAATCAATATATCTTAACCATAAAACAAATCCTAAAAATTTATTATTTTTATCTGTTGGCTGAACTTGGCCGTTTTCAAAACACAATTTACTTAAATGGAATTGTTCGTTGCAAAGCTACATGTTGCACAGGCACCTGTAGCAGCTTTCAGCGACCCTTCTGTAACATTGTAAACGCATTATTACGTTTATGCAGTGTTATAGCCTGCAAAATTTTGTTAATAATAATATTGTCCCTGTAAGAATAACATTATGATAGTTTAGGGCCTAAATCTGCTTCCTAGTATTTCGTATGTTGATATTTTCCAAATTTTATTCTCTTATTAGTTGCCTACTTTAATCTAAAAACGTCCAGGACTTTGAGCTCCCCATAAGTCAGTTCTCCTAATAGTTCCATTTCGAAAATACTAATACAGTTATAGCGTTTAATTATTTTGTATAGTGTTTGCTAGTGGTATAAATTGTAAGGTAAAAGTGCAATTTTGAAGCCAAAAGGACCGAGCGGCACGGCCTAGAGGTTTAGACCATTGCTTAGCATTCGGGAGGACTCCGGTTCGATTCTAGGTCCGTTTGCCTTGGTCGAAGTTTTTCTGTGGTTTCCTTGGATCACTTAGGCAAATGCTGAGGCAGTAATATTCCACAGATAATCTATCATTTTCTTCTGTTTTCATTTCGTTCGTCTCATCTTTCTCACCCGAACCACCACCCACCCATTCCCACGATTCCTGAGAGCAGGCTGAAGAGGGCCTTCCGCCCTACCTTCCGGCGTAGTCCGGAGGGACTGCCCGCCCACCAGCATTAGAGTGACTGGTGGGAATGAAACACCCAAAAAGTTTTAAGAAGCCGAAAGGAAGTTTTATTTGGGATTATTTTATTGATATTAAGAATGCAAGTGGTAAATGCAAAATTTGTAACAAAATATTCGCGGAAAGATCACACGACCACCAGTACACCTAAAATCATTACACATACGCTTATTCATCCGTTTCCGCTTCGACAAAAATTTACTATTTACTTCTATTTCCGTTATGACACTTCCGTTGCATCGCTAATATATATATTATAAATTACTAGCTTCCATACCGAAGGATTCCGATTAAGATCTACCAAATGGAAAAAGAAGATAAGGGAAAATCTTTCATAACGTGCCGTGCATTTATGGATTTTTGGAAAGAAATAAAATAATTAGGTTTCAAACAATATGTAATTGGACCATCAAAAATCTCTAAAGTGCTGCATCCTTTTCTAAAATGCAAATGTTTCGCTTTGCTTATCAGATCAAATCTTCTGTACAACCTGTATCACGATCGGTTGTTATGACCTAATAATGACGAAACGTTTGCAATTAAAATAAATTTTACGTTTTATGAATGACTTCCTATGTTTATCAACAGTACATTGCTTAAGAGATTTCCTAAATTTATTTCGGATTTTGTATAAATTAAACATGAAATTTAGTACATTGAAAGATATACATTTGATCCCAGTGCCGTTTATCAAATATCACACTGTAAATCTTGAACATAAAAGTAAGTCTATTAATGTGATACATCAATACAACCGTCTGAGATTGAAACACTACGATGGTAAAAATAGTATAATTATTGACTAGATACTACGTAAATCCCACTTATCAAGTAAGTAGCATTAATTTTCATTGCTGCTAAGTATATTTTATAATGTTTGACATTATCCTACAAACAGTAAAGAGTACTAACTTAACTGAATCTACATACGTCACACCTTATACGTCATAGGCAAGATTACCTCCTTCTAAATACTGAACAGTAGTTGATTTCTTTCATTTAATCTTAATTCTTTAATACGAGGTTTATTCAAAAAGTATCGCGAATTTTGAATTTCCGCGGGTTACGTATATTCGATTTTCGATTTTTTTTGTGGCGTTATGTTGGTTCTCATGTCTCTCATGTATACCAACAAGTTCGGCCATGTTGAATGTTCAGTTAATTTCTGACAGCTGTTTTGCTTGCAACTGGTTAACGTTGTCTTCGATTTTTGCCTATTCCAAAAAATGGATCGGAGAATCTATGTGATAAACAAAAGTAAGTACGCGGACGCATTCCGAATGTCGACTGTGGAATATGGTGAAGTTAGTTGGAGCGAAGAGAAGATGTGAACGACGTCAACAATAGACAAAAACATTGAAGTGAAGAAAATAGTATTAGCCAATCGTCAAATCACCATTAGAGAAGTTGCTGAGGACCTAAACATATCGATTGGCTCCTACCATTCGATTTTTACCAATGATTTGGGCTTGAGACGGGTCGCCGCAAAATTCGTACCAAAATTGCTCAAATTCGACCAAACATTAACATTGTTGAGGATCTGTTGGACTCTGTCCGCGGAGACCCACATATGCTCCAGAAAATCATAACTGGTGACGAATTGTAGGTTTTTGGTTATAAGGTGGAAACCAAAGCTCAATCATCCCAATGGAAGCTGTCGCACGAGCGAAGACCGAAAAAAGCGCGCCAAGTTACGTCGAATTGAATTGGAAAAAGTTCATAATATCTGGTGAGGATTACTTTGAAGAGGACAAAGATATTCATTAATAAATAACTTTTGGAAAAAACACTAAATTCGCGATACTTTTTGAACAGACCTCGGACATCTGAAAGTAGTGTATGTTATATTAAATTGGGTTAAAATATATTAGTTAGTTATTCGTCTCATTAAATTACGGCTAGATTGCTCTGAAAGCTGTGCTTGTTTCAAAAGCAACTGACTAAACTGACTAAGAATGGTGTGAATTTATTTGATTAGTATAATATATTTATCATATTTTATAAAAGTATCACGCTCAAATCCTACCTAATGAGCTGCTTAAAATGATAAAATGGGAACATATCAACGAGAAAGAATTACAACTAAAACAAAAAACTTTATCTGTTTCAGGTTTCAGGAAAAGAAAAGATAAAATTATTACAGTGCAGGTCACCAGATCATCATCATCATAAGGTCGTCAGTCCTAAGACTGGCTGAACACGCACCTCCACTGTTTCCTATCCTTAGCTAATCTTCGCATTACCCTAAAACTAGAACAACCCACATATTTAACTATTTGCGAAAAGTAATCTAATATACGTCTATCTCTACTCCTCCTAACTCCCGTTTCTGCCTCTAATATGTCTCTAACTAGACTTTCATGCCTGAGAAAGTGTCCTACCAAACTATCTCGCCTACTTCTTATTGACTTCCATAATAGAGCCCTCTGTTGTATTTTGTATAGTACCTCTTCATTTCTAACCTTCTCTATCCACGGTATCCTCATCATTCACCGGTAACACCATATTTCGAACGCTTCGAACCTATTCTTTTCCACCGCTCCCACCATCCATATTTCGCATCTCCACAGCACCGTTCTCCAAACACACACCTTAAACGATTTTTTTAGAATTTCGAAATTAACCGTTGGCGAGAATAGAAGTCTTCTTTTTTATTGAAGGCGACGCGACCCTCCGCTATCCTGTTTTATATCCCTACTACTCCTTCCGCCTTGACTTATCTGACTTCCTAGATACCTAAAATCAGTCACTTCTTCTAATTTTCGTTTCTTATCTTCATATTCGATTATTCCCTACTTTTTTTTTCCTTGCATATTTTTGTTTTACTTTTATTTATTTCCATACAATACTGTTTTGTGAGGAGATAGGAACAATAATTTCAAAATTTTATGTAGCCACGAAGTTGGAATTACTACCCCGCCATCAACCATTCCATGATAGTGAATACGCTATGCTTATATGAATCTAATCGAATACTTTTAGGAATTGAGCACCTTGTACTTGAGTACTTTTGGTAATCGAATACTTTCAATGTGACGCGACGATAGAATACAACGTCAAGATCGTGGTTCAGATTCATGAAATGCATATGAAATCGATTATTAATTGTAGTTATCAGAATTGCATTACTTTGTTTGTAACAAATGCCTGCAAGTATAATATAATTACGGCACTGACCACTGACAATACAGAATATTATAAAATAAAAAAAAAACAGTGTTGCTATTAATACAGACAGCGTGAAAAACAGATGTAAAAAAGTATTTCTTTATTAAACAATCCGGCTGTAAAAGTGATTCTGCTACATACCGAGAGAGGATTGAATTATAACAAAAGTTGCGTCGTTATCTGAAGTTGTAACAGAGTTCAGAAGGAGAATAAGTAACTAGGAGAGTAGAGGCATTGAAGTTAAAACCATTCTGTCCAATTTCTACACACATGATATCTTCCACATAGATTAATTCGATTCTCGAGTTCTTATAACTCAGTATTAAAGTGCAGCGAATACTTTCAGGAACAGAGTACATTTCCATTCTTGGACTCAAGTACGCCCATCACTAATACGGTCTCCATCAACCGTTCCATGCGAGTGAAAGGTACTGTTCATATATGAATCCCATGCGAGCAAACAGTAAAATAGCCCTAAAGGAGAGTTCTCTTATTCTCCCTACATCAACCATTCCGTGCGTGCGAATGAATGGGACTGTTCTTAAACGAATCTCGTGCGAGTGAACAGTAGAATAATCCTCCAGGAGGACTCTCTTATGCCCCCTCCACAACCGTTGCATGAGAATGAATGCGACTGTTCTTAAACGAATCTCGTGCGAGTGAACAGTAGAATAATCCTCCAGGAGGACTCTCTTATGCCCCCTCCATCAACCGTTTCATGAGAATGAATGCGACTGTTCGTAAACGAATCTCGTGCGAGTGAACAGTAGAATAATCCTCCAGAAAAAACAGTGTTGCTATTAATACAGACAGCGTGAAAAACAGATGTAAAAAAGTATTTCTTTATTAAACAATCCGGCTGTAAAAGTGATTCTGCTACATACCGAGAGAGGATTGAATTATAACAAAAGTTGCGTCGTTATCTGAAGTTGTAACAGAGTTCAGAAGGAGAATAAGTAACTAGGAGAGTAGAGGCATTGAAGTTAAAACCATTCTGTCCAATTTCTACACACATGATATCTTCCACATAGATTAATTCGATTCTCGAGTTCTTATAACTCAGTATTAAAGTGCAGCGAATACTTTCAGGAACAGAGTACATTTCCATTCTTGGACTCAAGTACGCCCATCACTAATACGGTCTCCATCAACCGTTCCATGCGAGTGAAAGGTACTGTTCATATATGAATCCCATGCGAGCAAACAGTAAAATAGCCCTAAAGGAGAGTTCTCTTATTCTCCCTACATCAACCATTCCGTGCGTGCGAATGAATGGGACTGTTCTTAAACGAATCTCGTGCGAGTGAACAGTAGAATAATCCTCCAGGAGGACTCTCTTATGCCCCCTCCATCAACCGTTGCATGAGAATGAATGCGACTGTTCGTAAACGAATCTATTAAACATGAAATTTAGTACATTGAAAGATATACATTTGATCCCAGTGCCGTTTATCAAATATCACACTGTAAATCTTGAACATAAAAGTAAGTCTATTAATGTGATACATCAATACAACCGTCTGAGATTGAAACACTACGATGGTAAAAATAGTATAATTATTGACTAGATACTACGTAAATCCCACTTATCAAGTAAGTAGCATTAATTTTCATTGCTGCTAAGTATATTTTATAATGTTTGACATTATCCTACAAACAGTAAAGAGTACTAACTTAACTGAATCTACATACGTCACACCTTATACGTCATAGGCAAGATTACCTCCTTCTAAATACTGAACAGTAGCTGATTTCTTTCATTTAATCTTAATTCTTTAATACGAGGTTTATTCAAAAAGTATCGCGAATTTTGAATTTCCGCGGGTTACGTATATTCGATTTTCGATTTTTTTTGTGGCGTTATGTTGGTTCTCATGTCTCTCACNGAATCTCGTGCGAGTGAACAGTAGAATAATCCTCCAGGAGGACTCTCTTATGCCCCCTCCATCAACCGTTTCATGCGAGTGAATGCGACTGTTCGTAAACGAATATCGTGTGAGTGAACAGTAGAATAGTCCTCCAGGAGGCTTCCCTTACACCTCCTCCTTGAACCGTTCCATAAGAATGAATGCGACTGTTCGTATACGAATCTCATGCGAATGAACAGCAGAACCGTCATCCAGGAGGGCTCTGTATACCCTCCTGATCATCCGTTCCGTGCGGGTGAATACGACTGTTCAGTTACGTCTCTTGTGAATGAACAATTGCTGTCCAATAAGTCTGTCTAGTGACCAAATCGACTTATCTCAAGAGCAAAGATAGTTTGTTTATTGATTCTAACCTCAAAATTTTACTTAAAATAGCATCATTGTGTCACTTTGTTTGCTACCATAACACCATAAACATATTTCCTAAGAAAGAAGGGGCAATATACAATATTCAAATTAGCTGAGACATAACTAATCGTAAGCGCATAATACACATACACATACAATGTGCAGTTTGGCACAATATCTTTAAAGGAATGCAAAACCCGATCCGAAACTATCATGCCTTCATTGTTAGAAAACTATATATGCCAATTATTGTGCGTTGTTTAAAAACTGGAAACACTATTTTTGTTCAAAAAACGTAAGATACATGAGTACGTGCTTATGTTTTAAAACAATTTTTTATCTATAAGCAATATTTAAACAAAACAAAGTATTAATACCAATTATTATCTATTACAAGGTCACAGATAAATATTGCCTCTTCTATATACTTTTTGTAAATGACTATCCATGCATTTACAAAGCTCGGTTTTTTTTATCACCGCGTACGTAATATATGTTCCTTTTTTGAATAGATGAGATCCTGATTAGCTAATACATTTTTTAAATATTTATAAACATCATAATATTAGATATTTATTTTAACCATTCACATGAAAGCATATTAATTTGATGATACTTAGTGTAAAGTATTTTAAGTTAATTTTTAAATAATACTAATTGGACGAGGTTATTGTTTATTGTAATTGTTTAATTTTTAAATTCAATAAAAGTAGTAGTATGACAGGAAAGTATTTTTATTTCTTTTAATAATTAAGTAAGCCATTATTTAAATAAAACTGTTTATTGTCCAATAAACCAATTCATTATTCGATAAAAATTATACATTTTCACAATGTACAGAGTTATTGGAACAATGAATGCAATTTATTGAAACAACGTACAGAATTTATCTATTAACAAACATTTACATTGAATCAAAAACTGTAATTGTTGAGGCAACTAATTTTTACATTAAAGCAATAAAATAATTTCTTTGAACCAAACAACAAGGTTTTTCTTTCAATATACAGATACATTTTCGTAATTAATATCTTCCGTTATTACAACGAATCGAGTTGTTGAACAATGGATGTTGTTCGTTGTCTCAACGAATTTATTTTAATTTTCTAACGAAAAAATTTTGTTTGCAGCAATGTACTATACGTTAAGTTAATAAACGCCTTTAATGAACAACAATTGCTTATCCATTACGATAATGAACTTCTCTATTGGACCAATAATAAAGTACCTTTTATTGATGCAACGTACTTTTTTTATATTTACGTATTTTAAGAACTGCCTTAAAACTTAAAGTCAGCAACTACAGATATACTAGATCTTAAACAAAACGAAAGTAGGAAACCCTGGATAACAAAGGAGATTTTAGGATTAATAGAAGAAAGGCGGAAATACAAAACAGGACAGACGAAGAAGGGCAAGAAAGATATAAGGCTATAAAGTGGGAAATAATTAGGAAGTGTAGGGCAGCTAAGGAACAGTGGATTGATAGGATGCGTATAGAATTAGAAGAAAAGTCTGAAGTAGGTAAAACCGATGCGACGTATAATATAATTAAAAGGAATTTTAGAGATGTAAGGTACAGTAGTAATAATATAAGAAACGAGGCAGGGGCCATTCTGATAGAAAATGAGGAAAAGGCAGATGGGTGGAAAGAATATTTAGAGAACCTATACCTACGCAGGCCCTAAGTTAGGAGATATATTCGAGAAGGAAGATACTGTAGAGATAGATGAGCTAATTTATCCCATAATGAAGGAAGAGTTCGATGTAGCATTAAAAAACTTAAATAATAAGGCGCCAGAGGTAGATGGTATACAGGGATTAATTCTAAAACATACAGAACAAGAGGTTAGAGATCGTATGTGTTGGGCGAGATAGGTTGGTAGGACACCTTCTTAGGTATGAAGGTCTAGTCAGACATATTAGAGACAGGAACAGGAGTTAGGAGGGGTAGAGGTAGACCTAGATTAGATTACTGTTCGCAAAGTTAAGGATGTAGGTTGTTCTAGTTTTAGGGAAATGCGAAGTTTAGTTCAGGTGTGGAGGTAGGTGTCCAACCAGTCTTAGGACTGACGACCTTATGATGATGACTTATTTTTTTTGGTTCAGTCTTTATTCCCATAAAATAAATCCTTTCGGAAATTCAATTGATATTTATTATATTATTACATTTATTAACGCAATTTTTATGAGTAGTAATCAAAGACTATTTCTTTTCAGGCTATTGCTAAACAGTTGTTGGAAGATCGGACATTTAGTGTATTATTATTTATTATCTATACCTTTCAATCAAAAAAAAGGAAATAAAATTCAACCAAGAATTTATCAGTTAACTAACATTACTCTTTCATTCAAGTACCTACTGAAAGACTGATTACGGTTTTCTCATACGATTTCTATAAAAATTCTTTGTAAAAACCGCCTTAATTGCAATTTAAAACTGAATAAAATATAAAATAGGTATATATTGATGTTGTATGGATTGATGGAACCAGTCCAATCCGATAAACCATTGTTTTAATCATGCCATTTTCTGGTAACCGGATGTTGCCAACNGTTTGCAAAACTTTTTTTTCTAATTTCTTATTGGCCCCCCCGAAAATGACCCGTATGTTCAAAATTAATTTATTTACGTCATGCGTCTGTGTTTGGGTCACAATAAAAAGTTCATGTGTACTAAATTTCAACTTATCGGTTGACAAAGTGACTGTGACAGTCGGAAAGACAGACACCTAAGTAATCCTATAAGGGTTTTGTTTTTCATTCGGACGTATAGAACTAGGGTTGCCACCATAATTATATATTATAAAGTATTGTACTCTATGTCGACTGTGCGTACGTTATACTTTACAAGACACATAAAGTGCGCCAAAATTCTTTATTTAAGGCCTTAAATAAACATCGTAATTTTGTAAGCGATTCTACTGAAAGACTGATTACGGTTTTCTCATACGATTTCTATAAAAATTCTTTGTAAAAACCGCCTTAATTGCAATTTAAAACTGAATAAAATATAAAATAGGTATATATTGATGTTGTATGGATTGATGGAACCAGTCCAATCCGATAAACCATTGTTTTAATCATGCCATTTTCTGGTAACCGGATGTTGCCAACTTTCTAACTGGATACGACATACCCGCCTCCCATCCTCCTAAGTTTTATGCTTTTAACACGTTTGCAGCTGAACGAGATTTTCCTAATTTGAAATTACGCCAGCCTGTCTTCTGTCTGCCCTACTATAACTGTTAAGAGCTGATCTATATCAGAACTATTAGCACTGGGTCATTATCTAATATTCTGGCAGGTCCCGGCTCAATGTCGGATCCTGGTCTCCTAATCCGAGTTTTCTTATTATTTCCTGCGTATCAGGCGTTTTGATCCCCCGACAAAATGTCCCCGGACAAAATATCCCTGACAATGTATCCAAAATAAATAATATTTTGTCCGGTGATATTATGTCGGGGGATGAAAAATCATGGAACCATTTCCTGAGATCACTTAAGCAAATGCTGGCGCAATAATAAAATCCCACAGACCACAATCCTTTAACTCTGTGTTCTTCTGTATTCACTTCGTTAGTCTCATCTATTGAGTTGTTCGGAAAGTTATTTCGTTTTTTCCCGACAGAGGATTTAATTGTATTCTTTTGCACCCAACTTCACATTTAAGCCGTATAATTTTTATATGCTTTGAGAGCTCATATAGCAAGGCTTGTGTGTGAAAAATTCCAATTAATTCTACGCAGTAGTTTTTGGTTGGTGCCCTTTTAAATATGGAGAGCGATAAGCAGCACTTTCGACATATCTTACTGTTTTACTACAGAAAGGGTAAAAATGCTGTTCAAGCCAGAAAGAAATTGACTGATGTGTATGGAGAAGGTGTGTTGACAGTACGTCAGTGCCAGAACTGGTTCGCTAAATTTCGATCCGGCAATTTTGATGTCGAAGATGCACCACGTTCGGGAAGGCCGGTTGAAGCTGATAAAGACGCGATAAAAGCATTAGTTGATGTGAACCGGCGAATAACAACATGTGAGATCGGATTGAGGTTAAATTTATCAAATTCAACAGTTTATGACCACTTGAAAGGCCTGGGATTATCCTCGAAGCTCGATGTATGGGTTCTCCATGTTCTCACAGAGAGAAATCTGTGTCGCCGCATTGACGTCTGCGATTCGCTTCTCAAACGTCACGAAAATGATCCGTTTTTGAAGCGCATCATCACTGGGGACGAAAAATGGGTTGTATACAACAACGTCAAACGCAAGAGGTCATGGAGCAAAAACGATGAACCGGCTCAAACCATTTCCAAAGCCGATATTCACCAAAAAAAGGTGATGCTGTCTGTTTGGTGGGATTTTAAAGGAATCGTTTTTTTGAGCTTTTACCGGATAACACAACGATTAATTTGGAAGTCTACTGTTATCAGCTGGACAAACTGAATGATGCACTTCAACAGAAAAGGTCAGAACTAATCAACAGGAAAGGTGTAGTGTTTCACCAAGACAACGCGAGACCTCACACAAGTTTGGTCACTCGCCAAAAGCTTTTACAGCTTGAATGGGATACAATGCTACACCCACCATATTATCCGGACCTGGCACCATCGGATTATTATTTGTTCCGGTCACTCCAAAATTTTTAAGACGGTAAAACCTTCACCTCAAATGAGGAGGTCAAATGACTTTCCGAACAACCCTATATCTCACCTCAACCACGGTTGAAAAGGGCTTTCCACTCTCACCTCCAGCAGAGTCTAGGGAGGCTGTCAACCCAACGGCATTAGTAACGACCAAAGGTTTTTTTCACAGCAATATTGTTTATTTTAGGGGTACACATTCCATTTTCTTAAAATTCTAGTATATATACATATGTATATGACTAAAAACCATTCCGAGGTTTGTAGAAAAAGTAAGTAAAAAAAACAGGCAGTCAGACACACGAGTGATTCTATAATGGTTCCATTTTTCATTCGGACATACGGAACTATAACCCTAGAACTAACTTAACATTGTAGATGGAAAAAAACATGTTTTCCCATACATTCAAACTGCAAATGTTCAGACCATAGACCTCTTATTAATTTTCTTGTAATCTATAAGTAAAGAACTATTTTCTGTATTTTTTTTTTTCAAAATTTTAGGTTCAGTAGGTGATGGTGATATGGTAAATGGTNTGGACGAGAGCTTATATACCTCGAGTGCCATAATTCGTAATTGATATGCATATAAGCCAACGGCGGTTGGACACAAGTAAAAATGCACACAAGAGAAAAATTTCCAGGGACGTAATTGGCAGAATTTACT
The DNA here is from genome assembly GCF_000699045.2 of Agrilus planipennis. NCBI lineage: Eukaryota > Metazoa > Arthropoda > Insecta > Coleoptera > Buprestidae > Agrilus > Agrilus planipennis. The sequence continues at coordinate 2,579,440 of NW_020442467.1, forward strand.
TAATTTAAGTTTTCAAATGTTTAAAAAAAGTAATTTGTAAGGAACACTATGTTAGTTAAGGATATGGGTTGTTCTAGTTTTAGGAAAATGCAAAGATTAGCTCAGAATAGGAGGTGCGTGTCCAACCAGTCTTACAACTAGGGTTGCCACCCGTACTTTATTATAAAGTATTGTACTCTATGTCGACTGTGCGTACGTTATACTTTACAAGACACATAAAGTGCGCCAAAATTCTTTATTTAAGGCCTTAAATAAACATCGTAATTTTGTAAGCGATTATTCGAAATTTAGAGTATTTTTATATCAATAATATTGCACAGAAAAATGGCAAGGCATGTTTACGGAACAACCTGATTTCCCAAATCTGTTCAAAGTAGTGTCACTTTTGGTGTCCGTTTCGGCCACTTCAGCATTTACAGAAAGAGAATGTTATGAAAGCAATGTGGTGGGATGACAGGAATAAAGCTTCATTTAAACTAATTAAAAATGAACTTTTAATTTACTTAAATCTTTGCCATATTTAGAGGCTATTAATGTATTTAAGAGCGACAGCAATTTGTTAGTGGCTGCTAGGTGTAACAAACAATGTTTCTAAAAACAAAAAATAAAATACTATATTTTTATGCTGAGTACTTTTTTTTAACCTTCTGAAAAGGTGGCGACCCTATATAGAACCCTGAAAACCGAATCAAACGTATAAATTATAAACCTAACGTGTTCCATTCTAAGGTAAACAATTGTCCAATTTAGTATTACATACACATCATCTAAGAAACAAAACAGAAGTTTAATGAAAATCTTTAAGTTGTTTTCCTATTTATTTACTGTTTACTACAAATTCCCTGCAGTTTATCACTTTAAACCGAATGATGCGGTTATTGTTAATAAAAACCAAGTTAATTATTTACATTCCGTGACATACTACCTACTAACAGCTGCTTTCATATCTTTCAGCTACATAATCAAGTAATAAGACACCGTCTCATTAGATTCTTATATAATTATACGTAACTAGTTACAACATGTTTCAAATATTGTTTACTGTACGTATATGTAAGATAAGTACATTTTTCTCACAGCATAGGCTTTATCAACTGATAGAGATTGAAGTACGTATAAGAAATAACACAACTACCGAACGTGAACTTTAACCTCTTTTCGAATAACTGTTAAATAGCAACTTAATAAAGAAACATTCTTTTTTTTTCAGAGTAACAAAAGACACGTAATAGCTAGGTACCTATCTAATATAATTATTTTTACAATCAGTGTCACTTTTACCGGTGGTAGGTCACAAATTTTTCATTTTACAAGTAGCATTAGCATTGTAATTGAAATATTACAGCAATAATATGAATGCCTATGTTATAATGTTTATTATAAAAAGAAGATATACTTGAAAGTCTGAACTATAAATAACTCTTAAAACCTGTTTTCAAACGATCATGATTCCCCAATAAATTAGGTACTTAACTGATTCCTTGTTCAATAAAGAAGTAATAACAATTATTTTTTATTTTTAAAATGCACTTCACTACATAATTTGTATTTTAACATTTAGATGAATTTTATTAGACATACAACTATACCTATAGGTACCTGTTTATTTCATTGCCAACAGCATTACTATCCTTGTTAATCTTTCCATCGTTCACCGTTACCATCACCATTTTGCACTTGTGGTTTTACTTAATTCCGTTTATATCAAAACATTAACTTTCACTATGTAATTCATAACACTCGCACTCATCCAAAATCTAGATGTTTTAAACTCGTAAAAATATAACCGCCATCCGTAACAACAATCGAACAAAAATGAGCGTATGCCGTCTACGTGCGTCTATTGTATATCCTTGACTGCGTGAAATCGCGCGACCGACTAATAAAACGGAAAGCAACACGATACTTTCCAAATGTAATAACAATCGGTTTTACTATAGTTTCTGTTTTCACCGCGATAAAACATATTGGTATTTGTCTACGGAACAAGTGCAACGTCAAGGAACGAAATTTTTGCAGGTGTGCTCGGTCAATAATCCATTCGATATCAATGTTTGCAGAACGATATGGATCTGTTTATCAACCTTTACACACACTGATAACATGTAACTAATATCAAATCAAAATTCAAAGATCAGGTATCGTTTCTCCATAACAACATACCTATGTTTCTCATTATTAAAAAAAAAACATAAAGGTTTAAAGGGTTTTAAGTAAGTAATCATTACATATGTATAACTAGCATCACTCTTCCAACAGTTTCTTTAGATACATACCATACGTACATAAATACATATGACATAAGATACTTCGAGTCATACATACCGCCTATATATATGCATGTATAATATTACTACTGCAAATCGCATTGATAAATAATAATTAGAAACTTTATTTGCATGAAACTGAGTGTGTTATTCAAGTTTCTTAGCAATCACAATTTTAATTATTATTAAAAGAGCGACCACTGTATAAATACTGTAGAGTTGCAATTGTAATTTTGTAATTATGCATTTTGAGGGCTGATTTGCGGGGGGGGGGGACTTAAAATATGCTCAAAGAAAACAGGAAAAATCTGTGACAACATCGGAGGCTGTCAACTACCTACAATAGAAAATCCCATGGTGGGTATAGCAACGTGATTAAAGGGCAAAGAAATTATTAAGAAAACCGCAACACGTTAAAATCCGAAGCCGGTCCTGGGCGTGAATTACCAATGTAGGACTTCCGTGCCAGAAGATAGGCTTTGAAACATCTACCAAAATTATTTCTGAGCTGCGCAAAAACGTCCGGCATTTAACGTATTTCATTGCAGCGATCATTACACTGACGGATCTTTAAAATCATTAGTATTCTGCACTGCTGTTTGATACACCCTCACACGCAGGGTGTACATTACCGCTATGGTCAATAATCGATTTGCTATCAATGTTTGCAGAACGATGTGGATCTGTTTATCAACGTTTACACACATTAATAACATGAAAATAATATCAAATCAAAATTCAAAGATCAGGTATCGTTTCTCCATAACAACATACCTATGTTTCTCATTATTAAAAAAAAAACATAAAGGTTTAAAGGGTTTTAAGTAAGTAATCATTACATATGTATAACTAGCATCACTCTTCCAACAGTTTCTTTAGATACATACCATACGTACATAAATACATATGACATAAGATACTTCGAGTCATACATACCGCCTATATATGTATATGTATGTATCATATTATTACTACAAATCGCATTGATAAATAATAATTAGAAACTTTATTTGCATGAAACTGAGTGTATTATTCAAGCTTCTTGGCAATCACAATTTTAATTATCATTAAAAGAGCGACCAGTGTATAGATGCTGTAGAGCTGCAATTGTAATTTTGTAATTATGCGTTTTCAGGTCTGACTTTGGGGGGTGAACTTAAAAGATGCCCAAAGAAAACAGGAAAAATCTGTGGCAACTTCGGAGGCTGTCAACTACATACAATAGAGAATCCCATGATGAGTATAGCAACGTGATTAAACGGCAACGAAATTTATAAGAAAACCGTAAGACGTTATAATCTGAAGCCGGTCCGGGGCGTGAATTAGCAATATAAGACTTCCGTGCCAGAAGATAGGCTTTGAAACATCTACCAAAATTATTTTTGAGCTGCGAAAAACGTCCGGCATTTAACGTATTTCATTTGCAGCGATCATCACACTGTCGGATCGTGAAAATCATTAGTATTCTGCACTGGCGTTTGATACACCCTCACAAGCAGGGTGTGCATTGTCGTTACAATCTCTGTACGGTTTGCCGCTGAGGAAGTTTTCTCTAGAAGTATGGATAACCGTAGGTACAATTCGTTCGTTGCACTGGCCTCGTGTTCACATTCACCGTAAATTAGTATCATGTCGCAAGGTTCTGTCGGACTAAACGCCATTGTAACAACTACTATTCTACACTGACCTATATGACAGTAATAAACTGACCTACTGAAATAAGTTCGACTGACTGCATACATGCAAGCCTATAACGTTAAAAGAATAAAAAAATAATTGTAACATACACATGACAATTACATTCACATAATCTAACAAATAACAAACAATGTATGAATCAAAAATACAAAAGAAATCCTAGATGGATCAATTACCAGCTCCCACGTTTTTACATTTACATAATTTTCTTGTTTTGTAGTGCCTTATCACCTCCTGCAAGCTTCCTATTTATTTCAGAAACACCCTGAACATATTAAAGAACTTGAGTTTATTACATCTTTGATTGTAGCATATTGATTCAGCATTTTCCTCATTCGCTCATCTAACTGATCGTGAATGCTGCGCCTGTTTCTTTTTTTGCTTTCCATATTTAATTCTGACCTTTCAATTCAATTTTCTAATTAACTGACATGTTGTAGGTTTAGGCCTCAACATATAATTTAATTTGTTGTTTTCTGTTGTAATGTTTCCATATAACAACTGCGACAAAAGAAAAGACTTTCTCAAATTGTAATTGTGGATACTTCTTCATAAGCATGAGGGTATCAATTTCTTGATAATAATATTAAAAATAAAAGAAAACATTTATTTTAACTAGAAAAACAGATTATTTAAATCATAACTGTATGGAAGCAGCATTTCACGCCTTTCAGATGGAATATAGTTTTAGATAACGAAGGATAGCAGAGCAATAGGGATGAAAACGTGAAAAATGGGAAGTACGAAAAGGGCATACATTCCCTCAAAATTGAATTGCCCTTGAGCTTTCTCAAATGTTCAAACTGCCACTGCGATTCAATCATGAAAAAAAGTAAAAAATGTAACAAATACTGAAATGTAAGTCATGTATTTGTTTTCCGTTACAAATATCACATTTTTAAGATAATATGTGGTATTTATAAAAAGAAGCCTGACCTTTTGCTTCCAAAAAATGCATAATAATTTGTATTTATAAATAGAAGCATCTGCTCAAAAAGGAAAGGATTTGCTTCTAAAAAAAGAAAGGTTCACAACAACTTTTTTCGCTCTTTTCAACTTTTCAGTAGCTGCCCAGGCATCACACAGCTTGTAATGTAAAAATTTATGTATTTGTAGGACTGTTTTTGTGTAAGATCTATCTAAAAGGACTCGTATTAGTAATATTTAGTTGTGTGGTCCCAGTGTTGTGCTTGTTACAGCTGATATGGTACATTTACATACAAGAAAATACAACAAATTAAGATGTACACCACGAAAATCAGATTTTAAAACGTTATTTAGATTTGAGAAAGATTTCTTGGCGCATATCCCGTGGAGCAGCCGTGTCACCTGTGCAGAAAATGAAAATATTTCTGCGTTATTGTGCGAACAATTTCCAATTTGTTAACTTTCAACAATGCACAAGTAAATCAGGAATGTATTAAACAAATAAAATAAAGAGCTGTCACGGAACATACACACACACAAACACGTTAATTGCACAATGCAAGTTTCAACTAATTTATCGAAATCGGTAGCGGCTAATCTGTACCTTTTATGTTATTGTAGCGAGCACGAGCGTGTTTGTGTACGATCGGGCATACGTGTGTGTGAGCGGCTTATCGATTCGCCGACTAGCCGCGGGCGCCTTTCTCCATGTGCGCCGTATTTGTAAACGTGTGTCGTACCTGCGTTCTGGGAAAGCAGGTAAACAGGTCAAAGAAAAAGGTACTTTTCCGGACGGTTCGAGAAGGTTCCCGAAAGGAAGCAAAAAAGTATTTAAAGGAAGAGACGATCGCCGAGAGAGGTAGTAATAATTTGACCGTTGCAGAAGTGAATCGAGAAATAAATTGACAGTGATTGAAGTGAAATAAATAGCGCAGTGAATAGTGATATATCAACAGTAGTGTAAATAAATAGAATAATTACTTAAGTTTAGCAATAATTTAATAGTGTTTTTAAGAATAATAATAATTCGTGTAAATAAATTGTGTAATTGTAGCAAAAGCTTTTACTTCTACCATTTACTTGAAAGTAAATGTTTTATCTTTATAAATACGGCCTTATTATATGTAGATAAATACAGAAAATTACCTAATTTTAAGTTGCTTATTATCTATCTCAAATGCAAAGAAATAAATTTTTTAGATTGTCATCACAAGTTTCCTATAACTTATAAAATGCTACGCTGAATAGTTCATACTTGTTCTATTTATGAACAATGTTTTTCTTACCTGTATTCGTAAATATATGTATATACAATCGTTTATTACTCGGCAAACTACTAAGAAGCAGGCAATTAGCTTTATGTTAATTTTTTCGTCTTTCCTCATCACAATAAAGTGCGACACGGTTCAATAGGTTATTGTCTTCATTCAATAGCAGCGTTCCCAAACAACGTGGTAACATAAAAGTTAATGTACTCCTTGAGGCCTAATTCGGGTTTAATATGTATTTAATCGAATTGCCGTAATCTGGCATCTGCTAAACCTTAGTTATTATTATTATTATTGGAACAATGGTTCAAATAATAATGAATCGATTAATAATACATAGTTTCTTTACATGCATTTAGAAGTTGTAGATAAATGAAAAAAAGACTGATCCCAATTTCCCATAACGAGCTTTTTCGGAGGATGCATGTTTCTCCTATCTATTTATATGGGTATTATAATCATAAAGAAATATCGACATGAGAAATAGAGATAGACTAATAAATAATTAGTTTTTTACAAACTTGTCTTGTTTTTCCTTGTTCTTGTCTTATTATTGCTACAAGAAATATCAGAGTCGCTACTGAAGCAAATTGTTACAATTATTCTTACTGATGGCTCACAACAAACAAATCAGTAAACAATAAGCAATAATTACGATGGATTTATATAATAACTTTAACGGATTTTACGGCATATCTTCTGTGCTCTTCAGAAGATGTTCATTCTTTTCTTGCTATAAAGTATGCCGTTGATAAACCAAAATAAACCAAAAGCCATAACACGATTTCAAACGAATAAATAAATTAAGTTCTCTTTCGACTATTCTGTTTATAAAGAATAAGTCATGTTGATTTTGTGACATTTGTGAATACAGTCTTAAAACCAATCTATAATACATATATACGGGAAAAAAAATAATTTATATTTATTTCTACCTAGACTGGACTTGCATTTCCCCATCATAAAGGAATATGGTTTATAATATTCTATATTATAATAAATAACTTTGACAAATGTTTGAGAGAATACGTTGCATGCTACAGATGGGCCGGGTGCCCGATTTGGATTCGGTACCCGGTGGATCCGCCAAATTTTTGGGATCCAGCAGAGTAGTGGATAATGATGCCGATAGTGCCCGATAATTCCACCAAACGAAAAAAAAAAACATCAGCAATAATAATTTAAGAAGTAAAACAAAAACCTTTCTTGATAGAAATTGATAATTAAGATTATATTGGGATAGATCATTTGTCCTAATTTGCATTATTTATTGAGTACTATACTAAATTATTTATTATTTCCATATAGTTCTTATTTCTTATTTTTCTCGTGACCAACAATACATTAGTAGGTATGTTGTAATTTCTGTCGCTTGTTGGTATATTATTAATATACTTAGATTTGCAGATGATATAGCAGTATTAGCATCTAGCAAGGACGAGTTAGAGATAGCTTTAAATAAAATGGAAGCGGTATTAACAAAACAGTACTGTATATAAATAAATAAAAGTAAAAGAAAAATACTGGTATGCAAGGGAAAAAAAGTAGGAAAACAGCGAAGATAGGAGATGAAAAATTAGAAGAAGTGGCTGATTGTAAGTCAGATAAGTCAGGACTGAAGGAGTAGTAGGGATATAAAGCAGAGGATAGCGCAGGGTCGAATCGCCTTCAATAAATAAAAGTCACTTCTATGCTCTCGAACGGTTAATTTAAAAATTTGAAAAAGATTGTTATAGGTGTATGTTTGGAGCGCGGCGCTGTCCTGGTGCGAAACATGGACGGTGGGCGCTACAGAAAAGAAAAGGTTAGAAGCGTTCGAAATGTGGTGTTACAGGCCAATGATGAGGATACCGTGGATAGAGAAGGTTAGAAATGAAGGGGTATTAGAAATAATAGGAGAACAGAGTACTTTATGGAAGTTAATAAGGAATGGGCGAGATAGGTAGGTAGGAGATCTTCTTAGGCATGAAGGTGTAGTCAGAAACATATTAGAGGCAAAAACTGGAGATACGAGGGGTAGAAGTAGCTCTAGATTAAATTACTGTTCCCAAATAGTTAAGTATGTGAGTTGTTCTAGTTTTAGGAAAATGCGAAGTTTAGCTCAGGATAGAAAAGAGTGGAGGTGCGTGTCCAACCAGTCTTATGACTGACGACCTTATGATGATGATGACGTTGGTATATTGGGTTTTGATTAACAACAACTTATTAATTTCATTAATTTAATGTTTAAATGACAACAGTTAATGTGGTTTGAAACGTTGGTGAGAATGAACTATTAACCGTAGTTATTAATGTCAAAACCGAATATTAGTTTATGCCCAATACAGAACTCTTAAAATGCTTTCCAACGACACCTTAATGCTTGATCGACGTTTTAGCTTAACAACCGAAACAATGCACACAAATCACAATGTATGTCAATTCCTCCACTTCCTAGTTCGGTTCTTCTTAAATACCTGCCTCCTCTACAGACTGTATCAATTGCTGTAATGACCGAACTATCTAGAATCTTACACATACCTGTGTGTATCTGGTAAATTACTTCGGGATCATTATATACAATGTTATTCCATTATGAGGCCTTACATAATTCCGTTGCATCAAAATTTTTAATCTATAGCTAGCAAACTAAATTTACACTATTGTTTTCATTTCAAAAATTCACTTCGTTCTTTTATCAATTTCAGTCTCACATAATACCACAGTAGTTCAAGGATTCTACACACTATACAGTATGCCAGCGATGCCTGTCTCTCGTCCTCCGTAATCAATCCCTCTCTATAAGCAAGCCTTCTAGTTATGGCTATGGAGAAAGACAGACAGGTATCGTTCGACACTATACCTGCCTCTTTTGGGTCACAAGGAAAAAGCACGACAGTAGATTTGGAGTTTGGCCGGCTCTGTGTTATACAATATACAGCAAAGTTTGGGAGGGAGGGGTCAACATAGAAAACAATTTATTAAAAAACTAGTTATGTTTGATCTGAATCCAAATGGTACTGTTAACTGTTAATAGTTAACAGCAACTTTCAGCACCGTTTTAGTGTCAACTAGTGACCTGCCCCAGCTTCGCACGGGTGCAATGCTGATACTAAATATATTTTTGTTTTGTTTAGATGATTATTGAAAAGGGGAAATCTTCAAAAGGTACCCCCTGAACATACTAAATATACTACAGAATGTCTTTATATACAACATTCACAGTTTTTTTTGTCATTAGACAATACAAACCGGCTTCCCGGCCGGGTACCGCCGCAACTGCTATGTCCCTGCATTTTAAATCTGTAATATCTTCGAAAATATTCATTTAAATTACATGCTGTAAAGGGCCATACTGATCTATATTAAATGCACAATGTATTTAAGGTACTTAATTGGATAAGAATTAATGCTGTAATGCCTACAATTGCTTCGTGAATAAGTCATTATTTCTCATAAAAAGTAAAGGATAAAAATTGTTATTGTGGGTTATCCCTAAGAGATAGACATATACCATGGCGGACTTTTTTGTAGACCCTTTTAAGATGTACAATATTGTAGTACATTATTTTGATCTATCTCGTAGGGTTCAGCCAGCGTTTGCAATGTAAGCGCAAAAAAATGTGTTTATTTACAACATCACATTAGAAACCTCTAAAATTATTAGTGTTTCCCTACTATATTGTGCATGTATTATACATATAAACGTTCCTCTTGAATCACTCTATCTTTTAAAGAAACCGCATCAAAATCCGTTGTGTAGTTTTAAAGATTTAAGCATACATAGGGACAGAAAGCGGGAAAGCGACTTTGTTTTATACTATGTAGTGATGATAGTGATGTGTTGTGCGGTAAATCGATAACCACCCTGACTGGGTCATTCATTTTTGTGTGTAGCGTTAATTGGGAAATCTTTTATTAGAGGAAGAACTGCTGTATCTTATGGAAGATATGTATACCCTTCCAACAGGATGGTGCACTTCCGCACCCTTCGCAATTACTGACCGCCCGTCTTAATCACCATTATACCCTGGGCACTGGATAAGTCACAGTGGATCAATTTATTGACTCGCTAGGAATCCGGACTTGACGCCGATGCATTGAAGTAAGTGGCGGACATTTTGAAAATCTATTATGAAATATGTTACTGGCGTGATAATTGTGTTTATTGTTGTGTTTGTAATTATCTATTTTGTAAATTAAACTTAAGTTTAAATATTTTGGAGAATAAAAACCTAAAATTTACAATTCGTCATAACTCGCTTATTTTTGAAAATCGAACCCTCGTTAATGTGAACTTTTTTCTTCAAATGAGCTCCAGAACGCACTCCTTGAGTGGCGGGAAATGTTCGTGACTCACCCTTTATGTACTATATATTATTTTATAATAATTTCAATAGCTTTTGATATTGATATTCTATTTATTAAATCATTTTAAGATAGGCTTTAAATTTTATCACAAAATTCAGGAAGGGAAAGGTTTCAATCCTTTAACTCCACCCCCTCTGTCTACAGCGGTGTTTCTATGTAAACGGTAATCTCTAGTATGTTGTAAATATTTATCAAACTTTTTAATGTAAGTTTGTCTCGTCACAATGCTTATTGCAAGCCTATTTCTGGTATCTTTGTTTTTGTATCTATTTTTTGCATTTAGCTAGTTTGTTTTTTCTTTGCAACAATACAAAAAGATAACATTTCTATAAACAACTGATTGTGAATAAAATAATAATAGCATACGATAATAACAACATTTCAATGTTATCGATGTACGTACTACGTCTGAGAGTATTAAATCCTGATTTAATAGTAAAATATACAAATATAATAATATTTACAGTCTATACAATAATGCGCACGTCATGTTTAAAATATACACATTATACAGTAAAACTTTAAAAAATTGCTATATCTACAGATAATGGCTTCATTAAAGCATTATGCATTATATTTTAAATAGCGTATTTTAACATACACAAATAAATTTCCCCTTAAAATCACCCGTCATCTGTTTTTCATTATTCTTCTGCCATTGTTCCTCCCAATAAATTATTTATTTGTAGGAGTGCTCCATCCATTCCTTCATATTTATATTTTTAATTATAGGTACTTTCATTTTTCGTTCTATGCATTTTTATTATTTTTCTCTCCAATATTTTTAATTCTCTCGCCTTTCCATTATTTTTTTTAATTTTGACGTGACAACGTCTTATAATTCGATGGAGCCGGCCGCACGCACTAAAAAACATGACTCATGCGGCGTTACCTCGCTCTGAGGCGTTCCATTTAAGGCTTGAAGTGCAAGCGAGAGCGCGGAACGAGCGACAAAGAGGCACAATCGGCCTCCGCGTTCGGCAGCGTTCGACATCTGTCTCTCTCCTACTTGAGTGAGCGATGCGTCCGCGTGGACAGCTGCTATACAATAATACATTTCCATTTACCTCCTTCTCTATATCCATACAAAATATCTATCAAACAAATAAAATTAAAATTTTCTTTTGAAAAATGAAACCATTCCATCAGTATTTTCTTATGACGTTGTCACGTTCAACTATCGTCAGTAAACTGACTTTACAGACAACCGATTTTTTTATTAGATTCATAGGACCTATTCTGCTTTCATTTCTTCTTTCTCTGTGTGTTCTTTCTTTTTTATTATTTCCAGTTTTGTTACGTGTTTTCAAAAATAGGTTAAACATTATTTAAATAAATCCATAAATTTCCCTTCTTAAAAGTTATACCATAATGTGCTGCATGAAAATTTATCACAAAAAAAAGCCCAAAATTAACTTTCTGAAAAGTTTTCAAACACTTTTCTAAAGATTAAAGGAAGAAATTAAAATGTCTAGTACATATAGTGATTTTGCTGGGCAACTGTGGGTACTGGCAAAACCAATACGGTTGATGGTTAATGTCTTCGTTCTTAATAAAAAATAAATAAATTCAAGATATTTTTTAAAAAATCGATACTTAATTGTGACAATTAAATTCCTTCATACTTTTCGAAATTCCTTGATATTCCCGGTTGCATTGCCTCTAAAACACGTGCATAGACAAATCGGCCTCTGACTGCCTCATTTCAGTGGCTTCAACATCTAGAATATACTAGACAAACACTGAAATTGATTTTCTTTCTACATTTGACTACTAACTTTAAATACTCCAAAAATTGACTAAATATACATCAATCAAAAGCCGAAATCAGAATTGATTTCAGTGTTAACCAAAAGACGTGAGTCAAACCTATAGAATAGACAAGTCATTCCTCGATATTTTGTTAGTGTATATAGTAAAAAATTATCAAAAAATTACGGAGACGTACGTTGTTTCGCAATAAGAATTTTAATTAATAATAATAAGTTGGAAAAATTGTCCTATCATCATACATAAAGGAAAACCTCCACTTTCGGAAAAAATTTGATATCCTGCAAAATTACCCAAGATATAACTAGTTTATCGCAGAAACTCAAGACCAACGCGCTAATTGATAATGGTACAAACACCGCTCTCCGTGATGAGTTCATTATAATCCCAATCCCACATGCCTAAGGCCTCGGATCCCCGGAGCGCAAAGGGCCCAACCAAAAACTTTTTCCTGAAATAATAGTATACATTGTCTACCTATCTATAAATATAAACAATTATATAAATCATCCTTGTTAACGTTTCGATTTGATTCATAAATAAATTTGGAAATTGTTTACTGCAGTGACCACACTTCTGATTTTTTTGAAATTTTAGTATGTTGCAAGTACAGTGCAGCGTCATCATCATATAAAGTCGTCAGTTCTAAGTGTTGTAAGAACAACAATAATAAAACCATTTACAATGATAATTATGCAATTACACAAAAACTGTAGCTGAAAAGTCGAACTTGAAGATAGTAAGGATCGGTTGGAATTTTTCTACTTCATTATCATCATCATCATTAGGTCGTCAGTCCTAAAACTGGATGGGCACGCACCCCCACTCTTTCCTACCCTAAGCTAATCTTCGCATTTCCCTAAAACTAGAACATCGCACATCTTTAAGTATTTGCGAACAGTAATCTAGGTTTACCTCTACTCCTCTTAACTCCCGTTTCTGCCTCTAATATGTTGTAAAATTTAATTTATCAAGTCAGCTATGACATTTAGCCAAGTCAGAATTACATAAAACAGAAGTGGTATACGTTAGACAATTTTTCACAGTGGCGATACAAAAGAGTCAATTTAAATTTGCTTTAAATACACGTTGAGAATTTAAAAGTTAAATTTGTTACTACACATTCACAAAATTCAAAATATTTCAAAATCCTTAGGGTTTAGGTGAGGTAAACCTTAATGAAACTCTCTGTTATTTTGATCATAGAATCCAAAAATGTAAAAATTTATGTATTTGTAGGACTGTTTTTGTGTAAGATCTATCTAAAAGGACTCGTATTAGTAATATTTAGTATCGGTTTTACTATAGTTTCTGTTTTCACCGCGATAAAACATATTGGTATTTGTCTACGGAACAAGTGCAACGTCAAGGAACGAAATTTTTGCAGGTGTGCTCGGTCAATAATCCATTCGATATCAATGTTTGCAGAACGATATGGATCTGTTTATCAACCTTTACACACACTGATAACATGTAACTAATATCAAATCAAAATTCAAAGATCAGGTATCGTTTCTCCATAACAACATACCTATGTTTCTCATTATTAAAAAAAAAACATAAAGGTTTAAAGGGTTTTAAGTAAGTAATCATTACATATGTATAACTAGCATCACTCTTCCAACAGTTTCTTTAGATACATACCATACGTACATAAATACATATGACATAAGATACTTCGAGTCATACATACCGCCTATATATGTATATGTATGTATCATATTATTACTACAAATCGCATTGATAAATAATAATTAGAAACTTTATTTGCATGAAACTGAGTGTATTATTCAAGCTTCTTGGCAATCACAATTTTAATTATCATTAAAAGAGCGACCAGTGTATAGATGCTGTAGAGCTGCAATTGTAATTTTGTAATTATGCGTTTTCAGGTCTGACTTTGGGGGGTGAACTTAAAAGATGCCCAAAGAAAACAGGAAAAATCTGTGGCAACTTCGGAGGCTGTCAACTACATACAATAGAGAATCCCATGATGAGTATAGCAACGTGATTAAACGGCAACGAAATTTATAAGAAAACCGTAAGACGTTATAATCTGAAGCCGGTCCGGGGCGTGAATTAGCAATATAAGACTTCCGTGCCAGAAGATAGGCTTTGAAACATCTACCAAAATTATTTTTGAGCTGCGAAAAACGTCCGGCATTTAACGTATTTCATTTGCAGCGATCATCACACTGTCGGATCGTGAAAATCATTAGTATTCTGCACTGGCGTTTGATACACCCTCACAAGCAGGGTGTGCATTGTCGTTACAATCTCTGTACGGTTTGCCGCTGAGGAAGTTTTCTCTAGAAGTATGGATAACCGTAGGTACAATTCGTTCGTTGCACTGGCCTCGTGTTCACATTCACCGTAAATTAGTATCATGTCGCAAGGTTCTGTCGGACTAAACGCCATTGTAACAACTACTATTCTACACTGACCTATATGACAGTAATAAACTGACCTACTGAAATAAGTTCGACTGACTGCATACATGCAAGCCTATAACGTTAAAAGAATAAAAAAATAATTGTAACATACACATGACAATTACATTCACATAATCTAACAAATAACAAACAATGTATGAATCAAAAATACAAAAGAAATCCTAGATGGATCAATTACCAGCTCCCACGTTTTTACATTTACATAATTTTCTTGTTTTGTAGTGCCTTATCACCTCCTGCAAGCTTCCTATTTATTTCAGAAACACCCTGAACATATTAAAGAACTTGAGTTTATTACATCTTTGATTGTAGCATATTGATTCAGCATTTTCCTCATTCGCTCATCTAACTGATCGTGAATGCTGCGCCTGTTTCTNACCTCCAGAGTAAACACAGGCTGTATATTATTCTGTTAAAACAATAATGGGCTTTTTGCAAGGTAAGTCGACAAAAAACGGTCGAGCTAGAACCGCTAGCGTAACATAAAACTAGAAACTAAAATAATACAAACATGTTTTTTTTTAATTTGGATAAGATCAAACGAAGCATTTGCTGTATTTTGCGGAATGATAAACTGCGCTATGTTAATAACGCTGAAAACATTAAGGATATAGGAGGTGGAAGAAACGTACCTAATGCTCAAACAAAAGATTTCCCACGCCAACTTGTCGGAAATAGCTGTTCGTGTGTGTACGTTGTACATATGCCCATTCAAGAAAATCACCTGAGCGTATCTTACAAACACAATTGCAGTGATTCCTGGGAATAAAATCACTTGTGGAACACTTATTATCATCCACTAAAATTATAAACAATTGCAGGTCAACACACACGTCACATAACCATTATTTGGGCTGTTTAATAGATGTATTTTATACATACAATGTAGAAATCTTCCCGAAGTGAGTTAGTTTTAATATGAAATATTCTCAATTTTTACCCACTACACACTACCTCAAATTAATGAGGAAAAATTGTTGTTGAGTTGAGCATTGGCGCGTAAAGCCAAAGAGTTCGGGTTCGATTCCCGGCAGGGATGTGACAACAGCAACAATTTTTCCTCATTAATTTGAGGTAGTGTGTAGTGGGTAAAAATTGAGAATATTTCATATTAAGTACTAAAGACTTTAACGTAAAAAGCTGGTCCATTGTGGCAGGTTGCTTCTTGTCTTTTTCCGATAAATTCGATATGGCAGAACACGTACACCATCTCTAATTTTACCCCATTTAGATCGAAATGGGAATTAACATGTTTGAATATTATTTAGAAACAAACAAGTAATTTAATTCCTCGAAATACCTAATACCTACGTGTTCTTATGAAGGGAGATAAATGCGTCAACTTCAATGGAAATCGGAAACAAAGATTTAGTTTGTCAGGAGAATGCGCGCTGGTACAACGAGGGCTCATCTATTTAGCAGGGCGGGTGCCCTAAGCCCGCCCTGTCGGCCGATGTTCCTCGCAAAAATCCCCGACTAAAAGTTGCGTCAGCTCAATTCCCCCGGTGATCCACGAGCCGAATTTGACGATAGCAGCGGTCATCATTCGTGATCCTCTTGTGCAAAGCAAACATCGAAAAGGTCACACACATGCCATTCCCAAATTCAATTCGCCACAAGGAAATCTGGGAATTAATACGTGCCCGGAGCCGGCTACCAAATCGCGGCGAAACTTCATCATTCCCAATAAATTTTTTTTTATCACTTTTCTTCATTATTTCTTCGTCCAATTTTAATGAGCACGCGGATATTTGAACGAAAACGGTATATAAAATTATTTTTGGGGTTCCCGAAATCTTTATTTTGTTTTCAACTGGTATCTCTCAAACCTCTTCGTAAAACTCAGAAGAAATTATTAAGAAAATGTATTAAACCACTTGATGCTTACGCACACATCCTTAGAAACCCGAGATAAAAATGTCCCTCAGAGTCTCTGAAACCGAGACTCGAGTCTCTCTGGTGTCGCTGAAACAGCTGTCAAAAAAACTGAACGAAAGACTCGAGCCACTCATAGAGAGATCCTCATTTCGTATCCAGTCTCTGAACGAGAGGCTCGAATCTCTTAATAAGTGGTGCCTCGATAGACGTGGTTAAAATTTTCTATGTTCAACATATTTCAGAGATCCCAGTCTTTCTACGAGAGTCTCGAGTCTCTCAATTTTTCAGTTTTATTCATTCAGTCTCTCTGTGAGANAGTGCATACGCTCAGTTTGAGACACTTTTTTCTAAAGCGAAAGCAATATGTGAAAATCATGGTATAGCACTAATCATTCCGAAGACAAATAAATATGTAAACGTAAATATCATGGATTCAGAATAGTGTATTATCGTAATATCCCATTTTTACAGCCCTTATTTCAGAAACTCAGAATAGATTTTTGGTTCACAAAAGTATTCCACCTTCTTTTTTCTGTTTGCTCTCTAGCCATGGAAATATAAGCAATTTAGATCTATTGGTCAAATTTTGTAAGAGTGACTTACTAGAAAATGGTACTTTTATCAACACTGAACAAGTACGTACAGAATATTTACTGTAAAAAAGACGAATACGTGAATAAAATGAAAAAAAAAAACAGGTGTTTAATTCCCACCAGCTACTAATCTAGACTACGCCGGAGGATAGGGTGGTAGATCCTCTTCAGCCTCTTTCGAGGAATCGTGGAAATGGATGGGTAGTGGTCGAAGTGAGAAAGATGAGACGGACGAAATAAAAACAAGAGAGTGAAAAATTATCTGTGAAATACCCCACTGCCCCAGCATTTACCTAAGTGATCCAAGGAAACCACAGAAAAACATAGGTCAGGGCAGATGGACCCGGAGACGAACCGGTATCTTCATGATAGCGATTCAGGGCCAACAAGCTTTTCGGTGGCTTTGAACGAAAAAAAAATTAGTTTACTTAAAATATTTAAAAATTCGACCATTAAGGATGAGATACTTCAACCCTGTCGATGATAAAAACCGAAAAAAACCTTTGCGATGCTCTTGACTTAAACACAAGCGAATTCTACAGTAACCTATTGTATTCGATATTTCTTCTATTAATATCAATATTTTAAAAAAGTTTTACCTGTTCGATTCCCTGCGAGGCTATGACAGCAGCAACAACCAGTTTTACCTCATTAACTTGAGGTAATCTGTAGTGTGATGAAATTAAATAGATTTAGCATTAATGCTTGATAATCGTTTTTTTTTGTTTATGAATGCACATTTTTGAGCGTGTGAGTGTAATACTTCAGTTGGAAAAATACAGTACGACAATTGGCTATTAGGTTACACCCCCCCCCTTCCTCAAAAACAGAATACTTCGCTAGGAGCCTGTAGGTAGGTAAGTATCTATTTATATTGTGTAGGTTATGTAGCTACACTGAAGAAATTTTAATAAACCTCTTTTTCTAATGAATTCTAGGTACATCCGAATTTCATGAATATTAATTAAATACGTATCTACCTACATTATCATAACATCGACT
Organism: Agrilus planipennis; assembly: GCF_000699045.2. NCBI lineage: Eukaryota > Metazoa > Arthropoda > Insecta > Coleoptera > Buprestidae > Agrilus > Agrilus planipennis. Next base: position 2,597,646 of record NW_020442467.1, read on the forward strand.
TTCATTCTTAGTCATTCTTAGAAAACAGGCAATAGGATTTACAAATTGTAAAGACTGGAATACAAATTAATATTCTTTTCAACAGCATGATAGTGGCCATCAGTAGTGAGTCAGTACACTCCCTTCGAAGACAGGTAAAAGACCCGCACCTGACATTCAAACTAAACAGGTTGAAACACGTAGAAAGCTACTCAACAATAGCTCAATGCCACAATAAAGTTACCGTTTGTGTTCCTCTACCATCCACCTTGTTCCTACAATAATATCTTGAACGAATTACAATCCTGTTTTTCCGGATATATCAAGAAAAGATGCTAAACGTGGTCGTTTTCTTTTTTCAAGGTAACGACCGCTATATTGATTATTTGTATAGTCTATAAAGTATGACCCCAATTTCAGTTGGTCCACTGCAATAATAATAATAACCTGAATTGCTAAAATAATCCCTTCGTAAAAATAGGATCTAGGAAAAGAAGTCCCCGGAAAAAGTGCCCGACCGGAAATTAGTTCAGAGAACCCGGATTGTGATCAGATGCGGATCAGATTTTCCGTAATACGGGCATCTGATCAGTTTCTGATCAGAGTACAGCACTCTATCCGTTGATCCACCCAGCTGATCAGTTTCTAATCAGAGTACAGTACTCTTTCCGTTAATCCACCGATCTGATCAGTTTCTGATCAGAACAGTACTCCGTTCCTTGATCTGGTCATCCGATCAGAAATTGATCAGCGCACAGTACTCTATCTGTTGATCCAACCATCTGATCAGAAATTGATCATAGTAGAGTATCCTATCCCTTAATCCAATCATCTGACCAATTTCTTATGACAATCTAATGCTACAAATTCCATTACGGTTTCGGTGCAATCTTTAAATCAAGATTGTATCCGATGTTCTGAACTGGATCATAATACAGAACTTTATTTTTTACCTGATTTATTCTGTATGCAATATTGTTCGTTAACAAATAATAATACATTAATAATTATTATTAGTAATGTTATGACTAATTAGCAAATAGTTTGNGTGCTAATAATTATCTATATTTTTTACAATCATTTTAAATCGAAAACTTTTCCGTTTAGTTAGATTTAGTGTTATTATTTACTTTATTTACATTTCTTTGGTCAGTTCAACTTCAAACATTTGTTCAAACATTTTAAGTCATAAATTCCTTTGCTTTATTATTTGGTTTTATAATATTTGTGAATAATTTCATTGTCATACAGACAAAATGTACGTGATGAATTCAATAATTCCTGGTAGCATAAATTAGGTTTTTTGTCACTAATACCTAGCTCATTGTTAACTCTTTCATACCTGTTTCTAGACTTTTCTATATCTGGTTGTACTCAACACCCTCTCGTATATGACGGAAATTCCTATATTTATCCACCACCATAATATCTTTCATTTAGACTCCACCCCCTTTCTTAGTTCTCTATTTTTTAAGTAAATTTAATTTTGTTAGTTAGTGTGTAAGAAACATTCTCATTAAAAACATCAATTAAATTCGCTACTAGTTTTATTTAAAACATTCTAGTAGAACGGGAGTTCAGTAACGCATCTTCCGAGTGGTCTCCGGATAATTTTTTATCTTACGACTGCAAAAACACTAATCTCTCTGAGTTAATCGTAAGTTAGTCACAAGCTTCATCCCTCGTATGTAGTTGACCAGCACGCATACGCCTACCTGTTTTAATCCCAGCGCCGTTATGCCTCAAGTATGAATGAATGAATAGAAACAAGAGTACAAACTTAATGCGAACTGAACTGGTCGAAAAAGACTAATCACTAATACAGTTATTCGATTATTAAAGAAAACAGAACTGTTATCAGTACACCAAACAAGGGAACGTTTCTCACAATTTAAACTCGGCTGCCACTTTGCCAAACAAAAAACTCAAAATCAGAACGAAAATGCCTTGGAAAAATTGAACCAGAAGTTCCCTTGATCGAAAGCGGGCGCGAAGTTCTTAAAAAAAAAACGAAAATAATCAGAATTTTAGATGCTTTAAAAAACTGTACTTTTAGTTTTTGAGCATCCCATCACAGAGTTCCTACTTTTCGGGGACTCCTTATAGGGCCCCACATAGTGTTTGTTTTCGTCATCCTTATGTTAGAATTATAGCCCGTTTTTATATAGAACGCGTTTTCCCTAGTTAGAACTAGCTTTTACTAAATTCCTTTGTAAAAACTAGAATTAACTAATGCTCAAAATTTAATATCAGTTAAAAGTAGTTCTTACTAGACAAAACTTATACTGATTGGTTGCAATAACAAGTAGGTCCTCGTCCTTTCTTATTTTTAAGGTTGTTTGATTATTTTTTATTGTGTTAACCAATGTTCCTTTTTTAAATTTTATGGTTGTGTTCTGTAGACTTTTGATTATTTTATTTATTTTTAATTAATATTATCACCTTGGCAACTACTTAATATCGATGTTCCCTAAAATGTTCTAGTGTAAGATTATTATTTATTTACTAGGTGCATGACTCTGTATCCTAGATCTTTTAATAAATATTTTTAAATATCAAATGTGGAAATTCATTTTCCATTTAAGCTAACGTAAATTACCTCAAGTTAATGATGAAAAACTTTTTGCTGTTGTCACACCCTCGCCGGGAATCGAACCCGAGACCTTTGGCTGTATGCATAAATGCTCTGATCACTAAGCTACGAGAGATAACAACAGCAACAAATCTCCTCATTAACTTGAGGTAATTTATAGTTGGTTTAAATGGAAAATGTACATTTCTACATTTAATATTTGATATATTAACCACTAGTAATATCAAACTGTTTCATATATATAGTATAAATATTTTTATTTTTTCTTGTTTTTTATCTTTTTTATATTTTTATTTTTTCTTGTTTTTTATCTCAAATTAGTTTCACTAGTGCTAGTTTTAACTAAAGCTCGAAGTGACATCTAGTTTTATCTGAAAATCAAATATGTATATCAGTGGTAAATTCTAATTTTGACTAGGTATTTCTTGTTTTACAAAGGCATTTAGTAAAAACTAGTTCAAACTAGGGAAAACGCGTTCTATCTAAAAACTGGTTTTAACTGTAACATATATAAGTGCGTGAAAATTATGTTGAGTTTGAAAACCGAAATTTCTTAAAGAAAGCACTTTTTAACATTGACATAATTATTGTAATAAAGTTACAAGATTTTTTTTCTGGTTTTGTATACTTACGCTTATCTATTCGTTTGTGAGCTCATGATGATCGATAAAATCTTGATCAATCATGTGTACATTTTCTATTAATAAAAACCCATAGGGCAATCAAATTAATAACAGCCGCGCCATTCCCATTTTTAATGAAGTTGTAGTGGGTACGTCAAATGTTTTACAATGATACTGTACATCATTAGCCAGTCCCGTAACATTCCCTTCAGCAAAACAACATATAAAAGAGTTTTTTGAACAGGAAATTAAACTATACCCACACAACAAAAGAAAGGGGTGCATCTGGTGCCTTACATAATAAAAGAACTAAGGGTATCTACGTCAAGTACACACCTGTTAGTAATATTATCACATTGATCCTGCCCTGGCAGTGACATAACGTGAGACATGTCCACCTGCAAGCTGTGGTCGCCGGCAGGTTTTTCTTGGACAAGGTGCCCGGGAGCAGTATAAGGAGGAGGAAGAGGTGGTGCCTGACCCCTCTCCAAAGTTCCCTCTGGAGTATGCATTCTAAAAATTGAAAAGACACCTGCTTTAGTACATACTAGTAAATCGTTGTGCACTAACTAAATGCCTTGCAATTCACTATGCTTTCTGAAGTATTTCAAATTAAACAAATTTGATTTCTTAAACATAAAGGGAAAAATAGATGTATTACAAACTTTTACATGTTCATAAATTATTTGCTTAAAACGATTCGAAGAACGATATATTTCAAAGCTAAGGTAAAAACATATGTTTACAAAAAAGTTGTAAAAAAGCCCCGCAAAGAAATTCCTTCGGAAAAAAAACCCCGGAAAAAATTCCCGTATTCTAAACGTTATCAACACTTCAAGTTATTATCTTTCTTGATGATGATAACGTTGAATAGACAGCATGAGTTCTAGTCAATTACTTTTACTTTTTGCTAATATGTGTAACGATAACATTATGTTGGGAGTTGACTTTCCAAAAAGTATTTATTATTTATCTCTAAGAATACTTCACAAACAAAAGTTTGTTTTCTACTAATATTACAATTTAAAACAACAGGTAATAACGTTGTAGCTAATTATCTACTCGATCTATTCTTATTTCTATTAAATTGTATTGCGAACATTTTGTACGTTATTTCATTGTCAGAAAGCAATATTTATAAATATTATGTATAAATTATTTGAAAACTAAATAATAACAGAGATAAACAATTTCCTTTTCTGCAGTCATTACACAAACAAGTATTTTTTTATTTGCATGTAGTACACTAGATCGTGGATCTGTCGACATACAGATATAAAAACTGTCTGATAACTGAACCACGTTACATTTCTAATAAAATTTACCATTTACAATCGAAGGTATTAATTTTTTCAGAGGGGAAATTCTTTTCCTGAGGCTTTTTTTTTTCGGAAGATTTTTCCCATTACCCTGTAAGAAGTGACGTATTTTGCTCTCTATAAATTTCTTTCGAGCTTACAATACACTCAACAGCCCAACATAGTAAATTCATCCCGTAATAGGAGTAATCTTTAACGAACTGTTGCTGCACTAAACTTCGGATTTGTATTATTCCTCCGAATGTTATTTTTAATTTGGGCCCAAATAAGTTCTATATACAGTGGTAGGCGAACAACTGTATGTCCATTTTCACTTGCCAATTTGTCAACATTGTAACATTTTAGGACTTCTCTAGATTTCAACACCTCTAAGAGTTCAAACAATGCTCGCTGTTGAGATACAAACACCACCCAAATTATTTTATAACTTAGCACATCATAGGGTATTATAAACCACTCAGGATGTCAAAGCCATAACCGCACCATATCTTTTGGTCAACTCTACAATTCAAACGAAACACGTTTTATGTTCTGTTATGTAGCTGTGTCTACAAAATCCAAAATAGTTTCTGCATAACCATCAGTGGCGCCAAAATGTAGCAGAATAAATAATTAAACATTTTTGTTCGATTTTAGCTGGAAAGATAAACTTAGTAAAGACTATTGTCCCTTAGCATTATCACTAAATACAATTCGGGCCGTCCTCCTTATTTCTGCGGATGCAAACCATTCGATAAAATAGGCTTATAAATCTTCTGAAACTTTTATTACTTCAGCCGCCATTTTAGATGATGCATAGTTTAACTGTTATTTGAGTACCTGTTTCAAAACTTCCTTTAGCTTCTTACTGATTCCTTACCGTAATCTACTAACTTTTAAATCCTCCTTTATAGTTTCTAGGAAAAGATTAGGGTCAGTTAAAGACATATTAGAAACAGAAATATGAACTAAGAGGCGGAGAAGTAGACCTAGATTAGATTACTGTTCACAAATAGTTAAGGATTTGAGATGTTCTAGTTCTAGAGAAATGCGAAGATTAGTTCAGGATAGGAACGAGTAGAGATACGTGTCCAACCAGTTTTAGGACTGACGACCTAATGATGATGATGATGATGATAATGAAGTAGAAAAGTTCCAATCGATCCTTACTATCTTCAAATTCGACTTTTCAGACAATTTTTGTGTAATTGCATAATTATCATTGTAAATGGTTTGATTATTCCGTTATCATCCTTACCGGCCGAGCACAAGAAGCTGAACTTATAGTCATTTGATCATCAACAATCAGTCTGTTCCATTTCATTTTCGGATTTCCACAGCAAGATGAACAATTAAGAATAAATTAAAAGTGTAAGCATTCATGCATATATATGTATTTTAATCATTTTTTAATAAACTTCTCATAAAGCATATAGGTGATGCGTTAATTGTTCTTACAACACTTAGAATATAAACTCGAAATTACTTCAGGTCAACGTTCAAATTTTAAAACAGTCTAAACACTTAAAAACGTTTTGACAATTTTTTTACCTATATTATTCAATAAATCCGCACTTGTTTACTATTTTACGGTGTTGTAGATTGAAACTATGCAATTTTCTTTATCTGTGTTTATCGATGAATTTATTCCAAAGTCTATTCATTATTTTTTTATAATTTCTAATGAATCTACAACTGATGTGTACCTTTTTTTATTATTAATAATGCTTTAAAATGTTTAACGTACCTATGTGTTTACAATATGTAGCAGTGGTGCATTTTTACTAGGATTACCAACTCAACATTTTAGAAAGTCCGGAGATCGTTCGAATAAGTCTGGAGACATCCAATTAATAAATATATAAATATACAAAAACAGACCTTACTCGTTTTGAATAGTTAAAAAATAATCAAGTAGTACATTAATTAATTTATTTCAATATTTTAAATAATAAAAACCCAAGTATTGCTGCAGAGGTCAGAATGTCATATGAGAGTACTTAATCAATCATTTTGAACCGAAAACTATCGGCAAGATGGGTTCGTAACCTCCTGACAAAGCAAACCACCTTATGGTGGTGAATGACTCCTGGTGAGATAGCGACTAGACGGGGCTGATTTTTCGAGCCGTATTGTTACGTGTGTGCATTACACCCTGGAGTCAAAGCAAGAGGTATGGAGTGGGGAAACTTGGAGAAGTGCCACTTCTAAAAGTCAAGTCCCGTCTTTGTGCAGAAAAAGTTTTTTTTCTTGATGAAGTGAAGCTCGCCTTTTAGAAATGTTCATGCCTAGAGATGCGACCACTTTTTTAATGAAAAAATGTGTATATAAAAAAGAAGATGAATTGATTTCTTACGTTCGCAAAGTTTGTAGACGGTTTGAAGAAACGAATGCAGAAAAGGTCATTTTCGATCCGACTTAGTACAAAAAATTTAGAAGGTTTAGCCTATTTTTGTGCTCTATTTTCTTGTCTACCTATCGCCTATCGTTTCTTCATTTGAGAGGAAGCAATTCCCTAATCTAATATAATCATAATCATCATAAAGTCGTCAGTCCTTAGACTTTAACTATTTACGAACAGTAATCTAATCTAGGTATACCCCTACTTCTCTTAACTCCTGTTTCTGTCTCTAATATGTCTCTGACTAGACCTTCATGCCTGGGAAGGTGTCCTACCAACCTATCTCAGCTATTCTTTATTAACTTCCATAGAGTTCCCCTTTTCATTCTAATACCTCTTCATTTCTAACCCTTTTTATCAACAGTATTCTCATTATTCGCCGGTAACACCACATTTCGAACCTTTTTTTCCGCGACGCCCACCGTCCATGTTCCGCACCCGTACTGTGCCGCGCTCCAAACATACACCTTTAACAATCTCTTTCGAATTTCTAAATTAATCGTTGGCGAGCATAGAAATGCCTTTTTTTTGTTGAAGGCGACTCGACCCTGCGTTATCCTGTACTTTATATTCGTACTAATCCTTCCGTCCTGACTTATCTAACTTCCTAGATACCTAAATTCAGGCACTTCTTCTCCTTCTCTCTTCCGTCTCCTATCTTTATATTCGCTCTTTCCCTACTATATCTTCCCTTGCATACCAGTATTTTTGTTTTACTTTTATTTATTTTTATACAATACTGTTTTGTTAATACCGCTTCCATTTTTTTTAAAGCTATCTCCAACTCCTCCTTGCTAGATGCTAATACTGCTATATCATCTGCAAATCTAAGCATGCTAATCTTTTGCCCCTGGATATATATCCCTACAGTTGTACTGTCTTTAATGATGTTAATCGCGTCCTCGATGTATAGATTAAAAAGTATCGGTGACAGTGTGCTTCCCTGTCTGACTCCCCTCGTAATATTTACTTCTCTACGTTGCTGCCCCAGCTCTTAACTGCCTGGTTGCTCTTTATACAAACTAAATATCACTCTTCTATCTCTGTATTTCATCCCTACATTTTTAAATATATTTAACATCTTATCTCATTTAACATTGTCAAAAGCTTTTTCTAAATCTACAAATCCTATGTACGCGCTCTTTCCTTTTTCTATCGTTTTCTCTATACGGGTAACAACCCGTAAAACTAAAATGGTCTCCCGCTTTCCTCTATTTCTTCTGTACTCAAATTAATCTTCCCTAATATAATAACGGATATTTAATAAATGACCAAGGGAAGAGAAGAGCCCATAAGAGCTATAGACGCGAGGCTGACGCACCTATGTTAACGCGAACGGTTGCCGTGTCAACGGTGACGTTAACGGCAAATTTGTTCCCCACTCGTCACCGAATAGGTATGAGATCGCGAGTCCTCTTATATGTGTACGTTAGTTGTTCGTATTTGCTGTTCTTTTGACTTTTTGCACTGCTACAATTTGTAAATACATACATTTAACATTTTAAAGGATTACTGAATAATAAAAATAGATACACAGTTGTAGTTTCATTAGAAATTTCAGAATAATATAATACGAAACGAAAAAAAAAACGAATCGTCAAATAGAATTTAATATATCCATCGATAAACACAGGTAATGAAAATTACATAGTTTCAATCGACAACACCGTAAAATCGTAAACAAGTGCGGATTTATTGAATAATGACAGTAAAAACATTGTCAAAACACTTCATGGTGTTTAGACCATTTTAAAATTTATACGTTGACTTGAGAAGTAAACCTATTCGAGTTTATATTTTAATAAGTGTTGTAATGTAAAGTTGATGTAAACAATTGACGCATCACCTGACGGAACTGTAACAGTCGACACGTTTTATAAGAAGTTTTTTGAAAAATGAGTAAATACATGTATATATATTTACATTTTTAATGTAAGTTGATGATTAAATGGCTAAAGTTTAGTAGTTCAGCTTCTCGTGTGCGGATGGTTCAGATAAAGGAATAATAAAAGCATTTACAATGATAATTATGCAATTACACAAAAACTACAGGTGAAAAATCGAACTTGAAAATAGTAAGGATTGATTGGAACTTTTCTACTTCATCATCATTAGGTCGTCAGTCCTAAAACTGGTTGGACGGATAATGCCTAGTTCCCTCCCATATACCTGTTTTTAATTAGGGTTAAAATTTTCGGTATGTCGAATTCCCTCCCAATTATGCATCAATTGCCTCCCAACAGCGGCGGATGACCTTAAGTGCTAATTGCCACTATAAAGTCATAAAGAGTTGTTTAAATAATACAGCCTCACATCACATATTAATCTTAATATTATTCATATATTATAGACACCACAATAACAATAATGATTTTATCAGACTACCCTTCTATTGGGCAAATATTTGTTTCTACTCCTTCCGCTTATTAATTGTAACGTTTGCTAGTTGAGTTACAATCAAAAGAATTTATTTATGCATTGGCTGTACAGTGTTTTATCTTTAATTTACTGAAGTACTGAAGTGCACTATAAATATATGTTTATTTTCGATAAATAAAATCGGTAAGTAGTCGTTAACTCAATTATCGGAGCTGATATGAACGGGAGGGAACTCCGCTAGTACCCGGGAGAGAATTCGACTATCTATATTTTAACCAAAACTACCTGCGGGAGGGAATTCGCCATCACCGGATTGGACACGCACCTCCACTCCTTCCTATCCTGAGCTAATCTTCGCATTTCTCTAAAACTAGAACATTTCACATCCTTACCTATTTGTGAACAGTAATCTAATCTATGTCTACCTCTCCACCTCTTAGTACCTGTTTCTGCTTCTAATACGTCTCTAACTAGTCCTAGTCTTTTCTTTAAACTATAAATGAGGATTTAAAGTAAGTAGATTACAGTATCAGGAATCAATAAGGTAAAGGACGTTTTGAAATAGTTTCTCAAAATAACAATTAATTTCTAAGTCATCTATAATGGAGTTATAAAACTTCCAGAAGATTTATAAGCTTATTTTGTCGAATGGCTAACATTTATCTTTACAGCTGGAATTCGACAAAATGTTGTAACACATAAACACACAAAACAACACAAACTGATTAATATTTTGGCGGACATCTAACGGATGGCTGTCTGCCTATCGACATCGTCTGTGAGAATCAAACTACTTGAATGCGCCGTGACAAAATTCCAAATTCAATCATATTTTATCTATGAAGTTCTCTTCACCACCGATCAACAAGCGAAAAACAGATCAATGTATACAGTACCATTTGTAAAATTTGAACTGGCACGAAAAATAGTACAAATTGAAAACAAGAGTTAAGTATTCAACAAAAAATTGTTGCAAATTTTCTACAATTTAGAAAATACTACAAATGGCGCAGTAAACGCCATCTGTAGCACGATGCTACATTTTAGGATTACGTATGCTCCTCCAACAAGGTCCACTTGTGTGGATATCTACTACAATTTATTAATGAATGCCAAAAAATAGGAAGCAGGTTTTACACTACCCTTTTGAAAAAGTAGCATTATTGTACGATATTATAAAACTGCATAAACCAACGTTTAAAATGTACGAAATAATACAAAAAAGTCAGCATGTTTGTTTATTACCGCCATGTCAACCAGAATTAAACACAATTGAATACCTTTGGGCAGCTCTAAAACATTTTGTTGCCAAGCGCAGTACCTCTTTTAACATTCAAATAGATGACGGGCGCCTATTAGAAACCAATCTAAAAGGGGATGAATTTTTTTTCCGACACCAGTGTATTCTATGCAAAAAAAGTATCTGAAGTAAGTAAATACTGTTTTTTTTTTAATGTTACAAACAACCAAGAGATTGACATGGAGTTAAAACTCGGAATTTTCGACTTTTGTTTATAACTCTAACATAAAAGACCATAAAAAGTTTTTGAAAACAACAATAATTTTTTCTCAAAAAAAGGAGTCGAGTTGATAGTTACCAGATTGTCCTACCATCATCATAAGGTCGTCAGTCCTAAGACTGACTAAGACACGCACCTCCACTCTTTCGTATCCTGAGCTCATCTTCGCATTTATCAAAAACTAGAACAACCCACATCCTTAACTATTTGCGAACAGTAATCTAATCTAGGCCTACCTCTACCCCTCCTAACTCCCGTTTCTGCCTCTAATATTGTCTCTAACTAGACCTTCATGCTTGAGAAGGTGTCCTACCAACCTATCTCACCTATTTCTTATTGACTTCCAGAGAGTCCTCTGTTCTCCTATTCTTTCTAATACCTCTTCATTTCTAACCTTCTCTATTCACGGTATCCTCAACATTCGCCTGTAACACAACATTTCGAACGCTTCTAACCTTTTCTTTTGTTGCTCTACACAAACGTCGAAGTTTACACACCCTGTACATTACGTCCATTTAATATTGTGAACAGTAGTAAATATTGCATAATTTAATATTACACAATAGCCTTCCATGTCTAATAAAATGTTTGTCAGACGTCTTACATTAAGTAGGTAGCTAGGTATTATACCTACATAAAGTATAAGGTACCTACGAAGGCAAACTTCGAAGTGACACACATTCCGTAATATAATCAACGGTTATTATCAAATTAACACAATTCCTTTCACTTAATCAACACGACCGAAAAATCTTGCTGTTTGCCAATTTTACAGTCATTTTTTTGTTAAATTTGTAGTTTTGTGGAGCCTATCTTGTGAGATATTTTGTTTAATACTATCGCCTTTCTTTTGTATCATGGTAATCATAAACATAGTTAAACAAAACAATTAATTGCTATCTAGCACATAAATGACCTACAAACAAGTATCGACGATAGACTGGCCATGTAAAATGCTAAAAATCATTCCTTTCACAAGACAATTTTTATTTAATTTTATATAAAGCCTAGAAAATTTTAGTGTAAAAGCAGCAAAAGCAAAGAAATTGAAAAATTTGACTAACTAAATAAAAAACAAATATGCGTTTTAAAATAGTTTTGAATAAATAAAAAAATGTCTACCTCTACCCCTCCTAACTGCCGTTTCTGCCACTAATATGTCTCTGACTAGACCTTCATGCCTAAAAAGGTGTCCTACCAACCTATCCCGCCTATTTCTTTTTGACTTCTATAGAGTCCTCTGTTCTCATATTCTTTCTAATACCTCTTCATTTCTAACCTTTTCTATCCACGTTATCCTCATCGTTCGCCTGTAACACTTGTTAGAAAACTTCTAACCTTTTCTTCTCTGCAGCGCCTACCGTCCATGTTTCGCTCCCGTACAGCACCGTGCTCCAAACCAGGGATGTTACATTTATTCCTATTTATTTATTATTACACCTTCGGTTCCGACTTCGGCTCCGACACTTTTAAATCGAAGGTTTTAATCGGAGGTCGAAGCATAACATAGCGGCGGCGCGGCGGCCTGTGTCGACTGTTATGAACAGGTTTATAGTATGAACTTCATACATGTCGCGCCGGGAATCCCCCGAAAATTGAAATGAAAAAAATTTGACTTAATAATCTTTCATTTGTCCTTAAATAAAAATTCTCTCTCATGCCACCACTTCTGACCCTGCCTCCGACTCTGATTCCGACTCCGATAAAGCAAATTTAAACACTCCGACTCCGCCTTCGGTTCCGATAAAACTACCTCCGTTACATCCCTGTTCCAAACATACACGTTTACAACCTTTTTTGAATTTCTAAATTAACCGTTCGCGAGCATAGATGTGACTTCTTTTTATTGAAGGCGACTCGGCCCTTCGCTACCCTCTGCTTTATATCCCTACTACTCCTTCCGTCCTGACTTATCTGTGTTCCTAGATACCTAAAATCAGCCACTTCTTCTAATCTTTATTTTCGCTCTTTCCCTCTTTTTCTTCCCTTGCATACTAGTATTTTTGTTTTACTTTTATTTATTTTCTGTTTTGTTAATACCGCATCCATTTTATTTAAAGCTATCTCTAACTCCTCCTTGCTAGACGTTTATACTGCTATAGTGGGTAAGAAATTGAAAATGAATTTTCACATTAATATTTGATATTAACCACTATTAAAAATGTATTGTATTTCACATACAAGTTCTCATTTTCCAACACAGTTAGCATTGATGGTTTAGTCTGATATGCGAATAGATTCTGTACTTATTAGTGGCAGTCCCCAGTGACCTTTCCGCTGAACCTTGGTCGGCCAAATCATTGATATCGGACGATGGGGGTTCGCATGTAAAACTGAGTTAATTGTACCTCCCAAAAACAATAATTTAAGCTTTTGAATTAAGATGCGTAGGAATCATGCATTTACTCTAATCTGTATTGCTTCTACAATTACCGACTATGCCGCCCAGTAAAGAATAACACCCGGAAATTAGAAATAAATCACTTATCAGTTAATAAAGCAAGTAAACGAATACACCTCATCGTTAGACAACTACGTCATTAATTTAGTAATTCGAAAAAAAATGGTAAATGTGTATGTATGGAGCGCGGCACAGTACGGGTGCGAAACATGGACAGTGAGCGCCGCGGAAAAGAAAAGGTTAGAAGCCTTCGAAATGTGGTGTTACAAGCTAATGATAAGGATACCGTAGATAGAGGTTAGAAATGAATAGGTATTAGAAAAAATAGGAAAACAGAGGACTCTGTGGAAGTCAATAAAAAATAGGCGACATAGGTCGGTAGGACACCTTCTCATGCATGAAGGTCTAGTCAGAAACAGAGGCAGAAACAGGAAAGATGGACCTGGAATAGATTACTGTTCGCAAATTCAGTGGAATTCGGTTATTATGACTCCGTCAATATTGACCAACCCAGAGGCGCATTAAATGTTGAGAGTGCTCTAGGCTAGCACCTCATAGACGCCCCTCTGGTGGTGAATATTTTGCACAAAATTTAAAAACTTCCGCGCGGGCCCCTTTTTAACCTTGCCCCTAGGCATATGCTTACTTTGCCTTATGAATAATCCGCCACTGGACCAACCGCATAATATGAAGTAATTGCAGTGTTAAGTTTGGTTTTCATATTAAATTCTCTATAGGAAAGTTTGGATATAACGACTCCTTTTAAAATGACATATCGTTTATTATTACTGATTATCAAGAATCCGGCTATAGTGACCCAAACGATTAATAATAACATTTTCGCTCATTTTTTTGACCCTTCTTACGTATATTGATATTACAATTCATCGTTCTTTTTCTTTTTCTGTTAATAAATATATACAATTTGTAGTTTTTCTCTCTATTAAACTAAATAACTAACCAAAATAGAAAGTTGTTTATTTTCTAAGACTATGCTTTGTATGACTCCCGCTTAGTATGACGTGTTTGTCATTTCCCTT
>NW_020442467.1:2612586-2625947 GCF_000699045.2 Agrilus planipennis
GATGATGCGCTTCAAAAACGGATCATTTTCGTGACGTTTGAGAAGCGAATCGCGAATCGCAGACGTCAATGCGGCGACACAGATTTCTCTCTGTGAGGGAACCCATACATCGAGCTTCGAGGATAATCCCAGGCCTTTCAAGTGGTCATAAACTGTTGAATTTGATAAATTTAACCTCAATCCTCAATCCGATCTCACGTGTTGTTATTCGCCGGTTCACATCAACTAATGCCTTTTATCGCGTCTTTATCAGCTTCAACCGGCCTTCCCGAACGTGGTGCATCTTCGACATCAAAATTGCAGGATCGAAATTTAGCGAACCAGTTCTGGCACTGGCGTACTGTCAACACACCTTCTCCATACACATCAGTCAATTTCTTTCTGGCTTGAACAGCATTTTTACCCTTTCTGTAGTAAAACAGTAAGATATGTCGAAAATGCTGCTTATCGCTCTCCATATTTAAAAGGGCACCAACCAAAAACTACTGCGTAGAATTAATTGGAATTTTTCACACACAAGCCTTGCTATATGAGCTCTCAAAGCATATAAAAATTATACGGCTTAAATGTGAAGTTGGGTGCAAAAGAATACAATTAAATCCTCTGTCGGGAAAAAACGAAACAACTTTCCGAACAACCTAATAAAAATGTATTAGATAAGCAGTTTTAACTTTCTGTGTTCTTTGTGATAAATAGAACCGAAACCATTTGAGTTAGAGAACAGTGAATACCAAAACCCCACAGTTTTCTTAATATACCAGTGTCGAAAGCCCAAAATAAATAAATTGTAAATTGTTACACTTTTAGTCGTTTCCATTTTCCATATTATCTTCCCTACAAATTATATGAAAAAATAGATACCTATATTACGGTAGTTTAACATTAAAGGTAATTGAACATACAAATTATGTATGTAATATATCTAGGTACTTAACACCTATATGTGTATTAATACAAATACCTTTATTTTTTAATATCGATAAGAATATGATCATATCATTAATCTAATAATTGTGTTTACTCTTTCCGTAAAAAGAGAAAGACATGCGAAAGATGTCGTAAGTAATTTAAAGTGTACTTTTAATTTTTATATGTCTGTTTGTACAAACTAAAAATATTTAGTAAAAATATGTGCTGTAAGACATTAAATATCTACCTCTTATACGAAAAAAAGGTGATTGTTTCTAATCCATGCGGCAGGTTTCTTCATTCAAAAACTTAAAAATATGTACCTATATACCTATTTATTTGGATATGGCGACATAGTTTAATCCTTATTTTTTTGATAAAGGACCTTATTGGGCATATAAATAACAAGAAAGTTCATACTAGGCACATCGACAAAAAAAAAAACTTACATTTTTTTGCTTGGCACCTACCCTTAAATTATACATACGAAAGTACCTATTAAAATGCTACAACTTTGGAAAAATATTTCTGATGTGTTAGGTAGGTACCTATACAAAATTTGGAGTCAAGAACCTCTTTCCTGGGCTTATTACCTACCCAGGTATGATTTTTCCTTATAATTCGACAAAAAAACCCGATTAAATTATAGATTGACGATTCTTACTTGGGTACCTATCACCCCTTAAAAAAAGTAAGAGAACCCTATAATCGCTCGTTTTGTTAATAAATTATTGAATAAAGAAACTGTTTAGCTTCTAATTCTGTAGATCTCAAAAACCTCTTCTGATACTTTTACTTCCACCTAGGTACATATTAACATTATCTATTCGTTTTAATTTGATATGTTTTAATAATATGTGTTTATTTTATTTTATCGCTCGATTCTTAAAGAACATTTTTAAATTTATATTTACGGACAATGTTGTAGACCCTATATCAAAAAACACAGTTGTTTTTTATTTAATTAGATTGCATACAATCTGAAATTTTCTGAAAAAATGGAACAAAGTTACGTAGGTAGATCCAAGAAAATCGATACCGTTTCATCGTTTACTAGCTACATTCTAAGGTACAGTAAAATATTGTCATCAAATAACAATTCTATATTACCTACCTGTCAGGTGAATCAAGTAGAAGGTAAGTATCCCATCCGTGCAATACACCAGAACAGGTTCACTAAACCAGGGGGCGATGCACTGCTGCCATAATTGCACTTTAAGAAACAAACAAAAAAAGCACAACACTAACAAGAACACTTATTAAAATCTTTCGCTATTCACGTAAACACCATTTTCACTGTTTTCCAACCCGTGTTTAATTTTTCATTGTTGCGCTTTTGCTGCAATATGGCGCGCGCACACGTCTTTGGTCTTTTCGACGCAGAGCACCGTTCGATTGTAGCCATGGTCTCGGTTGGTCGTGGACGCCGCGCCACCGAGAAAACTCGTAGACAGAGATGGAAACAAAAGAACGACGAGAATAATACGTCACAATATTCGAAATGCACTGGAGGTATTGTTTATAACTACCTACATATTTCTTATTTATATAAAAGGTACGTTTAGAATATTTAAACACACCACTGATGTAAAACCTACACTTTTTTTGACCAAGATTTAATCTGCAAGGTGAACACCGAGAACGAGATCGCACTGCCAAGAACATGATCTAATTATTGTAAATGAGGGGCTTCTACCAAATAGAAAAAAAAGTAACAAAATTACATCACCTTTGCAGTAGTTTTTATTAAAGCAGTACAGTGTATTGATCGAATTACTTTTTCAAAGTATTAATTTAAAATAAATTATGTATTATCAAATTTATTTGGAATTGTTGTTATTTTATGATTAAACGGAATTTTTATATTATATAGGTACGTGTTGAAAATAAATAATGAAATTATTGTGGACAAATTAATTAATAAATTTTCGATGACGTTGTTGTTACATGATGTAACATTCCTTTTCTTTCTTTTCTGTATCTGGTGACCGGTGGTTATTTTGTATATTGAAGTAATGATATGTAGAGTGCAATTCGCACTCCTCACAGAACTCTAAATAAGTGGGATACAGGAATTGCAGGTGCGATAGAAATACAAAACACACACCAATATATATTAACGCAGCCGCTTATGAAACGCGTAGGAGCCGCATGACGACACTCGTTCCACGTGTCTGACGTCATTGAAATAGACTGCTGTACATAATGAAACAGAGAAAGACAGATTCATGCAAAAGGGATGGTTATCGTGGGGGTGAATTTTAAAAACAGAAGGGTCACTGCGTGACGTATTACATCTTCAATTGGCTGATCCACCCTTCAAATAGTAGTGAAAATGAAATATATGATATGATATCCGTTACACTCATTTATACGTTTCTTAAAAATTATCAATTAACTAATCTGTAATCACAGCACATTGCAAATTATCTTGCCGATAAAAGCATCCCAGCATCCCACAAACTTAATAGAGACAGGAACTGTTTCAAGATTAAAAAAACCTAACGTTAATTGTAGGTAACATAATAAAACCAGGTAGACCGTAGACCGAAGTATTATTCTTTTATTGATATTGTTTACCAACAAGAAATTTCATTTTTCTATTGCGATTAAAATTCATATTCGTGTTCAGAACGCTTGGCAAAACGCGCCGAATTAAATTTGAGGGCAGTGGTAAATTCGGCCGGTCGTTAAGACTGGTAAAAGAATTCATTATGTCAAAATGAAATTAAAAAAATGGTTCGAACTGTTACAGATGAGCTTACCGGGACGGTAAACAAATGCTTACAGCTAAATTAGCATATCGAACGATGAAATTAATACATTTATTATTATCAACTGATATCGTTTATTACTGAATTTTATTTATTTGAACACGTATTTTAATTTTTTATTATTAATAAAAATAATATTCAATAATTGAACACGATCATGGGTATTGCGAAAAAAACGCAATGAGATTATTTTTGTACTATGCGAATGTTAGAAGAGACAATAAAGTGGACTGTATCTAGGGTTGCCACCCGTACTTTATTATAAAGTATTGTACAAGACACATAAAGTACGCAAAAATACTTTAAGGCCTTACGTAAACATCGTAATTTTGTAAGCGATTATTCGAAATTCAGAGAATTTTTACATCAATAATATTGCACAATACAATATTTTTGAGAATGTTTCTATGTTTCTGAACGCTAGTTTCATTGACAGGGAAATTCCATTACAATATTAGATGTATTTAATATTATGACAAATATAAAAAACGATTTAATTAAAAGAAAAGAAGACAAGTTTTACGGAAAATCGAATCCATAGAACATCTTCACCTGGAATAGAAGCAAGAGTGTATAAAAACTTCAATTTGTTTATAGAAAAAGCAGTATGCTATTTGGAAAAATGGTTCAACTACAATGATGACAATTGGTTAGCTCTTATAAGTCATTTTAACTTGATCACCCCTCTGTCCTTTGAAGTGATTCTTAAAATTACTGAAACCATAAATATGGAAACAAAAATTAATTATGATGCACTTTACAATGAAGTGAACCATTTAAATCAAATTGGGAAAAAAAATTCTAACAGCAGCATCACTTTCAAAGAAACATGCACTGCAGAAAAATGGCAAGCCATATTTACGGAACAACCTGATTTCCCAAATCTGTTCAAAGTAGTGTCACTTTTGCTGTCCGTTCCAGCCACTTCAGCATTTACAGAAAGAGTATTCTCTGTTATGAACGCAAAGTGGCGGGACGACAGGAATAAAGCTTCATTAAAACTAATTACAAATGAACTTTTAGTTTACTTAAATCTTTGTTTGCCATGTTTAGAGGCTATCAATGTATTTAAGAGCGACAACAATTTGTTAGTGGCTGCTAGGTGTAACAAAAAATGTTTTTAAAAACAAAAAATAAGGTACTATATTTTTATGCTGAGTACTTTTTTTTAACCTTTTAGTCGAAAAATACTTTATGTAAAGAATGAAAAGGTGGTAACCCTAACTGTATCTCAACTAATTCACAACTGCTCCTCGGAAACATCCCTAATATTATATATAAAGGAAATTATGAGTGGTCTCAGTCAGGGCCAAATGCCTCCCGGGCCAAATGACTCACACAATGTGTAACAAAAAGAGAAATAAAAAACACTTAATAATTTTTATAATAGTTTTCAAATGTTGTTATAAAAAAAACAAACTATAAAAATATCATTTATAAAGAAACGTTAAAAATTTTTTTTAGAAGAATTAATTGTTCCTCCTAACTTCTTAAATGTATTTAAAAACGGTTACTGTTAAAATTTGTGCACTTTCCCTTCTAAAAATCTTCAGTCCGGCTCTGCTCTCAGTACAGGGCAAAGTAGTGTTACGTAGTTAGTATCAGCAATTTCTTAAGCTGAAGTGTACGATGTGTTGCATACCTATTTACAAACAATTCTTAACGCAAAGAAAGTGATTAAACAAATTGTTCACCAAAGTGAATTTTAACCACTCGGAGAAATGGCGCTAACAGTTTCGAGCTTACAGTGACTGATAGGGGGGAAGACCTAGTAGTGGTTAATATAAAACCGCTGGTCAAAGCATTGGTACGTACAGCCAAAGGTCCCGGGTTCGATTCCCGGCGGGGGTGTGACACCAGCAACAAATTTTCCTTTATTAACCTGAGGTAGTTTATAGTGGGTAAAAAATTAAAATTTCCACATTAATTTTTGATGTAAGCACTATTAAATGTCAAAATGGTTTATATAATTAACTTGTATCATATGTTTTGATGTTCTGCCAAGTTATCTCCGAAAAAATTAAACGATTTTACCTACTTTAACAAAGATCAGTAAATAATTTGAAAACTGCAGAAGATGTTAAAGAAAGTTAACTAAATTTGTCATTAAATCTCTCACACCCTGTATGTAAGTAACCCACTTTGAAAGTATGGACGGGTTTGAGAGTACAGCTACCTCTCCTGAGAATACATATATGTTGTTCCAACATTCTTTTTATAAAATAAGCATGATTTTTCGCTAGCTCTGCGCTACTTTTTTTATAGAAAATTAATATCTCAAAAAGGGTATATTTTAGAAGTAGGAAAGCCTTAATCAGCATAATATACAGGGTGTTCCATTTAAAATAACGATGTTGATGTCAACTTTCAGTACAGTCGGAAATGCTACATTAATGTTGTAATTTTAATTGAGGAAAGCATACCCAAAAACCGACTGTCCAAATTTTCAAGAATCAAATCGAATTTCCAAATTATTCTACTGAGTGGTCAGCTTGAGACACTCTGTATATAAACGAAAAATCTGAAAGTGTAAATTTTCGCAATTAACTTAGAGCCTACAACAATTGTTTTGCTAGACGATACCTTTTCATGTGAAGTAGTGCACTAACTAATAAACGTACTTTTCTTGTTTCTGTGGAAAAAGGAAAATATTTAAAACACACCCAGTGAAAGATACGACATGAAATAGGCAATGAAAAAGCAATTACACATTAATAATAATCTCTTGGCATAGTTTTCGATCAAAGAAATGTTTTTAAGGTAGGTACACATTCCTGTAAAGCAAATAAAGGACAGGACGACGACAACGTGTTGTCTTTTCGTGCCATAACCCGCGGCCTTATGATCCTAAGCAATCAAATAAAAGCATTCTTAGGTAAAAGTTGAGTATTGTAACGGTAGGAAAAGACAACAGTTATGAAGTGACAGGTCATCTCGGCCCGGGTGGGTAGTTGACCTTACGCAATCTGGGGGATTGGGTATAAAAAAGAATAAAAGAATATAATATTGTTGAAACTATTATCTATTACCTTCATAACAATAACATTAGCGTCTAGCAAGGAGAGGTTAGAGATAGCTTTAGATAAAATGGAAACCGTATTAACAGAACAGTACTGTATGAAAATAAATAAAAGTAAAATAAAAATACTGGTATGCAAGGGGAGCAAAAGTAGGGAAAAGCTAATATGAAGATAGGAGACGAAAAATTAGAAGTGGCTGATTTTAGGTATCTTGGAAGTCAGGGTGGAAGGAGTAGTAGGAGAGGATAGCACAGCGTCAAGCTGCCTTCAATAAAAAGAAGTCACTTCTATGTTCGCGGTTAATTTAGAAATTCGAAGAATATTGTTGAGGGTGTATGTTTGGAGCGCGGCGCTATACGGGTGGGAAACATAGACGGTAGGCGGTGCGGAAAAGAAAAGGTTAGAAGCGTTCGAAATGTGGTGTTAGAGGTGAATGATGAGGATACCGTGGATAGAGAAGGTTAGAAATGAAGAGGTTTTGGAAAGAATAGGTGAACAGAGTACTCTATGGAAGTCAATAAGGAATAGGCGAGATAGGGTGATAGGATACCTTCTCAGATGTCTAGTTAGAGACATATTAGAGGCAGAAACAGGAATTAGGAGGGGCAGAGGAAGGCCTACATTAGATTACTGTTCACAAATAGTTAAGGATGTGAGTTGTTCTAGATTTAGGGAAATGCAAAGATTAGTTCAGGTTAGGAAAGAGTGGAGGTGCGTGTCTTAAGACTGACGACTTTATGCTGAAAACAATAATAATAATAATTACACAAAACTCGCTCAATTGCACAACGCAAAAACTACGCTACGTTTTGCTATTGACTAATTGCTCTAGATTTAATTTATCGGATATGTATCTATATCTCGATAAACATCCAAAATGACAATGTTATTCACCAAATCTTGTGACTTTGTCGACCACAATATGCTTTTAATCTACGGAGATCAGAAATAGTGCTTTCATTTGTATTCAATTGTGATGAGCAAGCGAATAAATGAAACGAATTGTGGTATAAGCTACATTTGTGATCGTTTTACCTCCGAATCGTTAATTTTAAAAAATGGACTGAATCTTTTTCGAATCTACTTTTTAAAGATGAAATAAGTTGGTCAAACATGTCAAAGAACGATTTTATAAAAGAATCTTTCGGGGTCGTCAATTCATATATATCTTCTGCCCCTCGTCATTCATATTGAAACGTTTTTTAACTTTTCATTGATGCTGAATTTGGACTTCGTTTAGTTGAAGATCATACACAATTTCAACGCTTTTTTCTTCCATATTTCGTGAAATTTATCATAACGAGAAGCATTTAAAACGTCAGTAATTTTTTTATATGAGTCGTTCACTCAAAAATCAGGGTAGGTAATTAGGCCGAATGTCGTTTCTTACCGATACTGGATTTCTCAGAAATTTGAACAAAAGCCAAAAGCAAAATATAGTGCCGAATATTATTGAATTACAAATTTTTTCGAACTTTATCAGGTAAATATTTCCTTTTGTTAAAAATTCCCTGAGGAAGCTCAGAACCATTGCACGAAATGTTGGAACTTTACAATAATAAACATCACTTCAATATTTCGAAAAAATTATTAACAAATTAAGGTGTACGAAAATGGTTTTACTAAAAATACCGTTGCATTGCTTAATTGTTTATTATTTTCATCATCATAAGGTCGTCAGTCCTAAGACTGGTTGGACACGTACCTCCACTCTTTCCTATCCTGAGCTAACTTCGCATTTCCCTAAAACTAGAACAGCCCACATCCTTAACTATTTGCGAACAGTAATCTAATCTAGGTCTACCTCTACCCCTCTTAACTCCTGTTTCTGCCTCTAATATCTCTCTGACTAGACCTTCATGCCTGAGAAGGTGTCCTACCAACCTATCTCGCCTATTTTTTATTGACTTCCATAGAGTCCTCTGTTCTCCTATTCTTTCCAATACGTCTTCATTGCTAACCTTTTCTACCCACGTTATCCTCATCATCCGTCTATAACACCACATTTCGAACCCTTCTAACCTTTTCTTTTCCGCCGAGCCTACTGTCCATGTTTCGCACCCGTACAACGCCGTGCTCCAAACATACACCTTTAATAACCTTTTTGGAATTTCTAAATTAACCGTTCGCGAGCATAGAAGTGACTTCTTTTTATTAAAAGTGACACGAACCTGCTATCTTCTGCTTTATATCTCTACTACTCCTTCCATCCTGACTTATCTCAGTTCCTAGGTATCTAAAATGAGCCACTTCTTTTAATTTTTCGTCTACTACTTTTTCTTCCCTTTCTTTCTCGATGTATAGATCAAAAAGGAGCGGTGACAGTATGCATCTCTGTCTGACTCCCTTCCTAATTTATTATTTTATTTATGTTGATGTCAACTTTCAGTACAGTCGGAAATGCTACATTAANACAGGGTTTGATACATGGATTTATGCCATTTTCGGGATCCTATGTTGATGTATTTTTTAGAGATAGTTCATCAAAGTACGTCAGGCAGCCACTGCTTCTATATGTGATAGGAGGAACAAATGGATAGCCTAAACAGTCTATGAACGAAGTGAGACGACGATCTGTGGCATTCTCAGGAACCTGTCATGAAGCGTTTCTGAAGGTACGTTAAACATTTTAAAGCATTATTAATAATAAAAAAAGGTACACATCAGTTGTAGATTCATTAGAAATTATAAAAAAATAATGAATAGACTTTGGAATAAATTCATCGATAAACACAGATAAAGAAAATTGCATAGTTTCAATCTACAACACCGTAAAATAGTAAACAAGTGCGGATTTATTGAATAATATAGGTAAAAAAATTGTCAAAACGTTTTTAAGTGTTTAGACTGTTTTAAAATTTGAACGTTGACCTGAAGTAATTTCGAGTTTATATTCTAAGTGTTGTAAGAACAATTAACGCATCACCTATATGCTTTATGAGAAGTTTATTAAAAAATGATTAAAATACATATATATGCATGAATGCTTACACTTTTAATTTATTCTTAATTGTTCATCTTGCTGTGGAAATCCGAAAATGAAATGGAACAGACTGATTGTTGATGATCAAATGACTATAAGTTCAGCTTCTTGTGCTCGGCCGGTAAGGATGATAACGGAATAATCAAACCATTTACAATGATAATTATGCAATTACACAAAAATTGTCTGAAAAGTCGAATTTGAAGATAGTAAGGATCGATTGGAACTTTTCTACTTCATTATCATCATCATCATCATCATTAGGTCGTCAGTCCTAAAACTGGTTGGACACGTATCTCTACTCGTTCCTATCCTGAACTAATCTTCGCATTTACCTAAATTTAGAACATCGCCACATTTGCCTCAATCATTGAAAAAAAAAACGAATATTGAAATTTGGATCATCTTTCATTTTTGGTTAATCAACAACACAGTGAAATAACACTTTAATGGCATTACAAGAAAATAGAGTAAGTTCTATTTTGATTGGAGTGCCCTAACATGCTGAAGTAGCATTCCAGATCATACGCCACGTCATGGGCGCTAATTGTTTTAAAACACATGTTTTAAACACTGCTTAAAACACGGTTTAAATAAAACATGTTTTAACTTAAAATGTTAAAAAAACGTGACATATTATTTAACCATTGTTTAAGTTCTTTAGGGTAGAGTAAAGGTATTGGTTTGAAATAAAGAAAACTTCTTATTCATTAGTAAAAATAATTCTCATTTATTTATTGAATTATAAATAACCATTAACCATTTAAATAATAAGAAATGTACAAGACTAAACCGATTTTAGATACGTCGGGATTTATTATTTCGCCAGTCCAAAGCCTAAAAAACGTGATGGAAATCAGAAATAAGTCGTTTCTTAAGTAATAGTTCTGATGAAGCCTCAAGGAGGCGAAACAATTGTAAAGTTTTGGTAAAGGTCTACATGATGGCCCCCACCCCCGAAGGGGTTCGAAAGAGGAGGTTTCCCCCATCACTGTACCATACAAAGTTCGTGACGGTCTCACCCCCATAAAAAGTTATGGGGGTTGAAAGTTGATTATTTTGACAATTTTCATACACTATAATTCAAATAAAATTCAATAAAAAAAATATTTTCAAGCGGGTGGAGGTGGGGGATCGAAAGAGGGTGGTCACTTGAACAAAACCCGATAACCTAACCTAACCTACCCTATTGATAAAGATATTTAAATAATGTTTTATATAACTTTCTCAATATTTTTATGTATTTTTCCATTACTTTTACCTTTGAATATTGTTTAAGAATGACTATATAAATATTTACATGCCTAGAAATGTATAAAAATTGGCATATTTATTAACTTTGAACCCGCATAACTTTTTATGGTGGTGAGACCGCCACGAACTTTTTATATATTTCAATATATTTGTAGAAATTAACTTGTGTTTATTTATAAAGTCATTTCTGATTTGTAGGCATCCTTCGCAAGTAGACAATAGCAGTATTCTCTACTGCGACGTAATGTACCTTTTGCTAATGAGACTACGCATTTTTTAACTGAACGCATTTTTCGCCACACCAATTGTATGTACTCATTTATACACATTCTAGGAATTATGTTCAGTAATAATCCACTTCGAAACGCCGGTACCGCGTCCTGTCGGTTTTTGATTCCACTTACGTTGTTTTGTTGTTACATAATTCTTGAAAATCAGTCTGTCGCCCGTTAAATAAATCGATATCTTGGAGACGGCTTGGCTACTTTTTTAGAAAAGTTGCTTTTTACAGACATAATAAACTGTTTGGACAGAACCCAAGTCCTTTTATAGTACAATAGTAGATACAAGGATAATAGGATTGAAATTTATAAAATGTTTATATATACAGTGTAAACTCTATATAACGACACTTAAGGGACTGAACATTTTTCGGCGTTATAAAGAGTGGTCGTTAAATAGAGAGAAATAAAAGATATTATTTTACTACTCTATAATAACATGCATTTACTAATATAGTACACATTTTGCACACGAACATTATTATTCATACATTGCGTATAGCCTGTTATCTTCGTCTAATGTTTTTTGCTGCTCCAATATTTTAATTGTATTTTGTTACGTTTCTTACTTACATCTTGAGATACTGTTGGATCAACTTGATTATATAAAAAGTATTTTTTACTACGAACTACGAACTTTTTGATGTACGTGACCAGTGACGTTGGGGGTAGTGACCAGGGAAAATTCCATAAACAGAAGTGATACAAGTGGGAGAAATAGTTTCAGATACAAAAAGACAGAACAGTTCAGACAATGAAGTGATAGCACACCCATCAAACCAATCGTTTTCAAATTCAATTAATTTTTGTAATCGTAAATCTAAGTTAGATTAATTTGTCGTGTGTATGTATAGGATTAATAAACGTATTAAGTGATACGCATCTTATTAATCGGACATACGCTGGTCCTTCGAGTTCTTTGATTGTTCTTACCGAACAATCTATGTGGTACAGCAGTACAGCAGCGGAAGATACATAAGTTTTTATTTTTCTTTCGCCAAGCGAGCCACGCTCCGTAACAAGGTATATTTCAGACGTTGAACGTTGCATTCCTTTAATTTGATACCCAACATAATTACCTTCATAAGTCCCAATCAACCGATTTTTAACATTTTATACGGTGTGTTTGTAACTGGGCTATATAATCCTAAACAGTGCTTTGTCGTACGTGTTGAATATTGATTGTAGAAGAAGAGAAAACAGAAGAGGTGAGGATGTAATTTGGTACATCACAAAAAAATTCAACGTATAAAAAAAATGATCCAGCGGCATGGCCTAGAGGCCTAGACTCTAGAGTAACTGGCGGACTGCGCTCTAGGTCTGGACCGCGGGGGGTCAAAAACTAGACCGCCAAAATTTTTTGAAAGTAAATTACTCCTTTAAACAAATGTTGACGCAGTAATAATCCACAGATAATCTTTCACTCTGTTGTATCTTCATTTCTCACATCAACCACCGCCCATCAGTATTAATAGCTGGTGGGAATGAAACACACAAGTTTCTTTTTTATATAAAATGGGCAATACCCAAAAAATGTGTAGGTATATTTTAAANTGAACAGCGTTTCAAGGACAATATATATGCCGTGTGCACACTTTTACAATATACAGGTCTGCAGAGAGTCTAAACAATAACCCGATTAATTCTGCGAAATGCCGATAAGTAATCCCGCCGACCTGTACATTGCTCACATCTATTACATGTGTGCCAAAACAACATTAACAATAATATTACAAAAGAAATACAGTTCACTACATAAAAAAATACAACAATATGTTCAGTGATATATTGTCGAATTGAAGCTAGAGTTAGAAAAATTTTAATGATGTTTAAAAGTTATAAATAAAAGTTGCAAAACAATTGCTCAAAGCACATTCATACTTGTAAAAACTATGCACATTGGAAAAAAAATAAATAAAAATTGACATAATTGTATTTATGCGTACAAATAAATGTAACTTGATCAATTCAATTGTGGTTTCCATTTACCTCCTTCTCCATATCCATACAAAATATCTATCAAACAAATAAAATTAAAATTTTCTTTTGAAAAATGAAACCATTCCATCAGTATTTTCTTATGACGTTGTCACGTTCAACTATCGTCAGTAAACCGACTTTACAGACAACCGATTTTTTT
>NW_020442467.1:2627219-2680454 GCF_000699045.2 Agrilus planipennis
ACTCGGAGATATACCCTGACAGCGGCTGGTAGGTGGTAGATAAAACTGGTAATCTGAAAAAAGTGTTTAACTAACAATAAAGTTGGTTTTAATAAAGTTGCCTCTATCAAATTGATACATTTAAGATTATGGACTATTTTAGTACTAATAAAGGGTACCCACATCAGTACAGGAATGAATAGAATCAAGCTGAAATGATACCTACATTATTAGTTTAATAACTAATTATTAATAATGGTAATGCATATTCAATAATTTCAGTTTTTTTTATTTAATTTAAATATTAAATTATTCCTGATTAATTGCTGCTATTTGAATGTATTAATATTATATATTTTACTCCTATTAATCTACCAGTTGATCAAAAAAAGGAAAGATACAAAAAGGCAAAGTCAAAATTGGTCTTAATGTAAAATAATAATACTGCTTATTTTTACATAAGAACATTGATTTTTATTATAAAAAAGATGTAGTAAGGTTTGAATAGTAATAAGTATAGTATTATTATTTTGCATTTTATTCTTATTGATTTTGTCTAAAAATTTCAAATTGACTAATAACATACCTATTTACCCAATAAAAGCTTGTCTAAAATAAATTCTATACGTGGACATGTTCTCTGTATTATATCTACATCTTGGAGACATTAAAACAAGCGGAATTACTTTCTTAAATAATGATAAAGATAGGAATATCAGAAGACAAAATTGAAAGAAAAAATTATAAGGTATTATTAATACTTCTGAAAAAATGCTCACACCCATGTAGGAACTAACGACAGGACCAGGCCTAGTCCAAATTTGGCCCAAGATTTTTCAATTCTGGCCCGAGATCGACAACCAATATTGGACCGAGCATGGCAAACACTTAGAACATAACTTCGGTCCAAGCCTGATTGCCAAGCTCAGCCCACGACTGAACAGACAATGTTGAACAAAGACTTAGTGAACAATACTAATAACCCAACATTGGCAACCAATATTGGACAAAGCATGGTAAATGCCTCGTTTGTCACTTCGGCCCAAAGCTAGTTAGAAACCTTGGTCCACGACTGAACAGCCAATGCTAATCCAAGACTTGATTAACATTACTTACTTAAGATTTGATGAACTGTATTAGCCCAAGATCGGGTAGCCAATTTTTTTGACGTTTGTAATGATTTCAATATCGGAAAAGTAAAAATTAAAAAACATAGTTTTTATTAATATTTGATGATATGATATATATGTATTCATGTGATAAATATCAATAAAAATAGGTTAATAAATTTATTTTACAGATGTTCATGATGATAGTGAATCAGATAGCGTTTTCTTCATATCCTTGTATTCTTTAAAATGGGTGTACATAAGTAAATTAAAGTATATTAGGTCACATTAGGCTTTTCAATGCGTCGCTGCAGCCTACCGTCTCNTAAATACGTGAAAATATGGACAAACCGTTTGTCCAAATATCCTTAAATATCTAATCAATCTAAAAAATTAAAATAAAACTAATTGAATAAATAAATAGGTAATATTACTTCAAAAAACAAAACTGTACCTACGAGTCTTACAAATTATTGATTAAAAATATTAAGGCAACGTCCTGTCCAGATAAGCTTCTTCTAAAAATCTTCCTTTAGCATCAATAGAAAAATGAAGTCAGTAGGTCGTTTCGTTAAAGATTACCTGATATGGTATATTATGGTATGAATTTACTATGTTGTGTTATTGAGCGCATTGCAACACTCGAAAACAATTTATCGAGAGCAACGTAAACTGCACATTTACCATCATCATCATAAGGTCGTCAGTCCTTACACTGGTTGGACACGTACCTCCACTCTTTCCTATCCTGAGTTAATCTTCGCATTTCCCTAAAGCTAGACCCACATCCTTAACTATTTGCGAACAGTAATCTAATCTAAGTCTACCTCTACCCCTCCTAACTCTCGATTCTGCCTCTAATATGTGCCTGACTAGATCTTCATGCCTGACAAGGTGTTCTACTAACCTATCCCGCCTATTTCTTATTGACTTCCAAAGAGTCCTCTATTCTCTTACTCTTTCTAATACCTCTTCACTTCTAACCTTCTCTATCCACGGTATCCTCAAAACTCGCCTGTAACACCACAATTCGAACGCTTCTAACCACTTTTTTCCGCCGCGCCCACCGTTTCACATCCGTACAGCGTAGTACGCCAAACATACATCTTTAACAATTTTTTTCGAATTTCGAAAATAACCGTTCGCGAGCATACAAGTGACTTGTTTTTACTGAAGGCGATTCGACCCTGTGCTATCCTCTACTGTATATCCCTACTACTCCTTCCGTCCTGACTTATCTGACTTCCTAGATACCTAAAATCAGTAACTTCTTCTAATTTTTCGTCTTGATATTAATACTGTTTATCATCTGCAAATCTAAGCATACTAATCATTTGTCCCTGTATATCTATCTAGACAAAACAAAGCACAAAATCGCATATACAAAGACATACTTTGACACTTGCACAAACGTACCGCCCCCCTTGGCTGTCCGCAGGCAACAACGAATCGATGACCAATTAGATCTTTGTAGTTAATCGTCCATTGGAAGGATGCAGAGTTTGCTGGCTGGTCTTTTTAATATTGAAGAGCTGGTTTTTACACTGGCAATCCAAATGATTCCGTCAGAACCCTGAATAGTTGATTGGACAACGCCCAATGGCCATTTCAATGATGATAGATGGTTCTCCTTGATTAAAACCACAACATCTAGTTTCACTATTTGGTGGAAATTCTGCGTCCATTTTACTTTCTGCTGAATTTCGGAAATATATTCCTTTGACCATCGTGACCAAAAATGTTGTACTTATTTTTGGGTCAGCTGGTATTTAGTGAGACAGTTGCAAGGTATTTCAGTAAAGTTTTCTTCAGGGAGCGTTCTGATCTTGGCCTCTATTAGGAAGTACCCGGATGTCAAGGGTTCAGAGTCTGAACTCAAATAGGATAAAGGACGGGAGTTGAGGCATGTTTCAACCTGGTTTAATACAGTTAAAAATTCTTCAAAGTTAAAGTTTACGTTAAAAAGTACTCGTTTTAAATGATGTTTGGTTGACTTTACCCAGAGGCCGCCGAAATTGGGTGGTCTTGGGGAAATAAAGTGCCACTTGACTCCGTCAGAAATTTGTTATTTCATTATTAGCCCCAACAACCAATTCTGGTAGATTTCTCATTAAATATTTAGTCCCTGAGGCGCTCAAACGAAAAAATCTTTGAAACAATGGCGTACGACCTTTTTTATAAATTTCGCGCTGACAAAATCCAAATCGTTCGCGGATTGATGATAGCAGATTTTGAGGACTAGCATGTAGTAAACGAATATATTCGCTTTGTGTAATAATACGCGAAAAGACATGTTTTGCGGGTAAAATGGCAGGGTGTTTTTTATCATAAGAAAAATTAGAATCCTTTATTCTGCCGGGAACCCTCAATAGAATTAAAATGTTACTTTTTGGGTTAACCTCATTATTTTTTTGTAAGGTCACTGATTTCTTGAGAAAATTTTTGCTCTTGACAATTTTTATTAATACGCGCAACACATTATTTCGTTCGTCAACAGAAAGAGGGACAATATTAAGGCCTTTTGATTTTCGCGATTTTAAATTGTAATTACATTTCAAGCAATAAGCAACAGTCTTGACTAGGTTATTGAAGTTTGAATATCTTTCGATGATGTTAAATTCGTTATCGATAGTAACAATTGCAATGAAATATTTCGGACGTAATTCGGGAAAGTTATCAAATTTTGCCGATGTCACTACTGAATCAGAATGATTTGGACTTGAGGACTTGAGAGTCAAGTGGATCCCTTCCACCATAGATCATTTTCTGATAATTCTGATTTGTAGACGCCCCTCGTTAGCAAATCGGCAGGATTTTCTTCAGTGTTTACATAATGCCATAAATCTATGCTTGTATTTAGGTTATCCTATTGGACACGAAAATTTTCGATAATTGCAGGAGAGTACTGTGGTGGAATCACACCAATAGTGACAATATTGGTTTGGGTTGCTAGTATCGATATTAATTTTAGTCATATGATGGTATTCATGAATGAAATTGGAATATTCGTGAAATAAATTCGGATTCTTGTGAAGTTCCTTTTCAAGAGATAGAAATCTTTTAGTTGATATTTCTAATTAATCGCCTAAAACTTCTGGGGAGTTTTTTAAAGGAAGAGTTACGATGAACCTACCTGAAGGATCGCGTATTGTATTTTTCAAGAATGATTCCCCGCAAATTTTCTCTTCATGAGACAGAGGCTTTTCAGAGTAATAATCATAAATTTCCCAGAACTTGGTCAATTGGTTGCTAAGATCTGTTTGGGTGAGATTACATATAATTTTCCCTTCACATTGCCTGAAACNTCTTCACGTTGTCAACAACCCAATCACAGTATTGCGATGAATGATTCAAAGTCGAAGTACTTTTCTGTGAATTGTACGAGGGTGGATTGCGTGATGATACGAATAGTAAATTTTTCGTAAATATGAAGTAAATGTGGCTATCGGGGATTGAATGAAACTAGGCGGCTGAACGGTTCCCAAAATGATCCAACCAAAACACGTCTTTTGAAACATTGGAAGATTTGTACAAAGTACATAGTAATCCCCAAAACTTATCGATTCCGATTGAAATATCAATTGGACCACAATCATTAAAGGTTGGATTTGCTAGCTTTAAATTCGGAGGTATTTTCAAATGGATTACATCAGTAGAATGTGTTGACAAATTATACGTGATTTTTGGTATAGCTAAACAATTTAATTCTAGTTTAAAAGTATTATTTCTCGCCACTGTAACTGAAGCTTTGTTTAAAACCTTAGTCACCGACCGACCTATTCCTGATACAAAGACGTCAGCCTTTGTTAACGGTAATTGTAGTTTTTTGCATAATCTACGAGTTATAAATCCAGATTGACTACCACTGTCGAGTAGAATCCTGACACAAAGTTTTTTACCGAATTTATCAACAACATCCACTAAAGCCGCTGATAAAAGTATTCCATTGGAAGCTATTGTTTTACAAACGTGAAACGGGAAACAAAAGTTTAAATTGCATGTGAGTCATTTTTGATAGAAACACCGTCGCCGTTTTGTTTATCATTTTCTCTTCTGATGGCATCGCGCTCTTGCGTTTGATTGTGTTATTGTCCAAATGAAGGAGCGTGTTATGACTCCCTTGACACTTGCGACATGTGGAAGAATTGCACTGATCTACGATATGACTTTTTTGAAAGCAGTTTATGCAGTTTGATGCATTTTACTTCATCGATTCGATTGGAAACTATAAGTGCTACAAGCTTTTTGCTGATCATCGTTACAAAACGAACAAATAGGACCACTTGAGTTTTTGACTAAGAAATGAACTTTGACTGATTTGAATTTTTCTTGCTTTTTGTTGGTATTTACGTATTAATGCCACCGCAGCAAAAATTCCGCTAATGCGCCAATATAGAGCAATCTTGTTGTTCGCACACAACAACCCTGTTTTTTGCACACAGCAACCTTGTTGTTCGTACGCACACAAAGTTATCTTTTAGTTTCCTTGTTGTTTGCTGATTTTTGGCCCAATTTTTTAGTGCTACGAAAACGCGTATTTGGGATTCGCAAAAAACAAAACAAGATGCCAATTTTATTTTTTCAGGAGCGAAAAAAACGAAAATGTACCAATTCCCAAGACAAGAAACATTATTTTGGTAAACGTAAGTTTTGGAAATGTAATTTAAGACAGTGTGATCAGAAAGTGGGATTTAGAAAAGACAACTGATTTGCGTTAAGGAGGATTCCATTTTGTTCAGCTTTGAGATTCATATACTGCAGGTGCGAGGAGTTGACGTGAATTAAATTTTGTGAAAAGTAACATAGGTAAAACTGTTATAGATTGGAACAATTACATGCGTTAATTATGTGTCTTAGATATGGAGCATAAACCAAACAAGAAGGTTGGTAGACCAGATTGCGTTGTGGAAATTGATGAAAGTTTCTTTATTAAACGTAAAAATAATTATGGTCGAATTTTACCCGAACACTTAGTGTTTGATGGTATATTTGGAGATAAACAAAAGATTCGTTTGTTATCACTGTTCCTAATAGAACTGGCTCTACCCTTCTTGATAACATTATTGAAAACATTCCAGATGGTAGCACAATTTATTCTGACAATTGGAAAGGTTACCAAACAAATAGAATAGTAATAGAAAGATTTCTATGTGTTAATTTTATTGATCCTGATACAAGAGTTCATACACAAACAGTTGAGAGAATGTAGGGCAGTGCTAAATGGAAGAACATGAGACATAGGGTGACAGCGATACATCATTTGGAATCTTATTTATCAGGTTTCTTAAGAAAATAGACTGTTTTGAATCTATGCTAAATTCTATATCGGTCCATTTTCCATCGAAATCCGATTGACTACTTTCTATAAATGAATTTGAATTTTGAAAGTGTTTTGATTTTACATAAAGTTTTTTATTCCATGATTTGTCGCAACAATTTAAGGTGTAGATTGGTGCATTGGTAAGTACTAATTTGTTTAAAGAATTATCCTCATTTAAAAATAAAGTTTCTAGCAATTTGCATTTCTCAAGTAAAAAGGTCTT
Organism: Agrilus planipennis; assembly: GCF_000699045.2. Taxonomy (NCBI): domain Eukaryota; kingdom Metazoa; phylum Arthropoda; class Insecta; order Coleoptera; family Buprestidae; genus Agrilus; species Agrilus planipennis. Next base: position 2,633,851 of record NW_020442467.1, read on the forward strand.
GAAAAGCTTTTGAGTCACGGCAGTTTTTGAAGAAACGATTTTATTATATTTCGTTTCCCATTCACGTCGGGTAACATGATCTAACTTTAATTAAATAATATGAATTATTTTAGTATGTCCCAATATTCCACGGGTTGATTCAGTGCTTCCAATGCTCGCATGTTTCGCGTCATCCCGGCAACCAATTTTCGAAGGCCCGAATATGATACCCTTTTTACTGATTCAAGTTAAAAAATTGCTTTAATGTGATTTCGAATTAATATTTGTATGTTACAAGTAAAGACCAAGCTACAATATAATTGGATGACAAACACTCCAGCGATTTTAACAAATCCGCTGCTTTACCCTCCAGCGATAACCTTAAGTAATGAAATTTTTACACAGCAAGTATTGTTTCATTATTATGGATTAACGAAATGAATGTATCTTTGAAAAATAACCATTGTTCATAATTGCTATTGAACGTAGCTAATGGCATTGGGGGTAACTTTGTATTCCTATTAATTATTGTTCTCTGTTACAGATACTGAATCGGAAGATTGAACTGGTTGCTAAAATTTTTGAATTCGATTTTCGCATATGAATTGTTTCGCTTGAGATAAAATTTGATAATATAAATCTTCATATTCACAACGTTCTTTTTTATGTGCGTATAGAGCCGATAAGAAATCGATATCTTCAATTTCAGTCTGGACTTTGTTGAAATCGTCCAGTAACGATTTCGTTTTTGTAAAACGAAATTCAATTTGGTTAATGTCTGGCGGAGTTGCTAATTTTTTCTAGAGTTTATTGGCTTATCAAACTTGGTCATTTTGGAAAATTAATTCAGCTTAAACATGCACAAATAATGGATAAAAAAGATTGAAAATGTATGACGGTGGACACTAACCTGATTTTTTCATTTTTTGAAAATCTGTTTTCTTCACGTTGTCAACAACCCAATCACAGTATTGCGATGAATGATTCAAAGTCGAAGTACTTTTCTGTGAATTGTACGAGGGTGGATTGATAAGTTTCCGGCCTAACCAAGAGATGACGCCACTAGGCCTACCTTGAGGTGACATTCTATAGTACCATCCTTGGATAGCTTGTAGCTATAGTTTCAGCCCGATCTCCTTGCTAGTGTAGGTTTGACAGCACGCTGAACAAGACGCCTCTGTGGTTTTCGTAAAAATGGAAAAGCAGGAAAATCGTGCTGTCATCAAATACTTTTATTTGAAGGGGTTAACGCCGAAGGAAATTAAAAAAGAGATGGACTCAACACTGGGGACATCCTCCCCGTCATATTCAACCGTTAAGCAGTGGGTTTCCGAGTTTAAAAAGGGTCGTGTGAGCACCTCTGATGGGCCTCGCTCAGGACGCCCCGTTGAGGTCACAACTCCAGATATGATCGAAAAAATTCATCAAATAGTGCTGGGAGACCGCAGATTGAAAGTGCGTGAGATAGCTGAGACCTGTAAGATGTCATATGAACGTGTGCAACATATTTTGCACCAACATTTGCATATGGAAAAGCTCTGTGCAAGATGGGTGCCGCGTTTGCTAACAGTCGACCAAAAATTGATTCGAAAAAACATTTCTACCGCAAATTTGTCATTGTATAAGCGTAATCCAAGCGAATTTTTGCGTCGATTCGTAACCGTTGACGAAACGTGGGTCCACCACTACACTCCTGAAACCAAAGAACAGTCTAAACAGTGGATTGGACCAGGGGAACCAACTCCAAAGAAGGCAAAAACAATTTTTTCGGCGAACAAGGTTATGGCTACTGTTTTTTGGGATGCAAGAGGTATTATATACATTGATTACCTTGCAAAGGGTAATACTATCACTGGTCAATACTACGCAGACTTATTGCAACGTTTGAGCCACGAGGTGAAAATTAAACGACCTCATCTGGCGAAGAAAAAAATCTTGTTTCATCACGATAACGCACCAGCGCACACGTCAATCGTTGCGACGGCTAAAATCAACGATCTAAAGTTTGAATTGATGCCGCACCCTCCTTACTCTCCAGACCTAGCCCCGAGTGACTATTTTCTGTTCCCTAATCTCAAAAAATGGCTTGGCGGTAAGAGATTTGCGGACAATGAAGAAGTAATCGAAGCTGTAAATGGTTATTTTGAGGAGCTTGACGAATCAGTCTATAGAGATGGCATTAATAGACTGGAACACCGCTATGAGAAATGTATCAGCCTTAGAGGAGATTATGTTGAGAAATAAAAAAAAAAAATTTTTAAAAACCTTGTTTTTCTTGGTCAGGCCGGAAACTTATCAATCCACCCTCGTATTACTGATTTTAATATCCAGCCCGAAGAACTAAAAAATGTTACTGAATTAGTAACTAATATTTTTACATATTTATTGGAAAGTGGACCGTATTTTATAATTGTGATTATTAATATGTTGATTAAACGAAAGATTGAGCAAGAATGTCTGTAAGAACAGAATCATTTTCATGTAATATAATAAGGTGAATGTTTATATACGAAATAAATGTAATATAAATATGAATCATGCATTGGTCTATTTTCACACTGCAAGTTCGAAATAGTCTTAATCTGCCACCGAAAATAAACAATATCAACAAAATCGCTTTTTACGCGAACCAATTCAAACAAAACAAAGCACAAAACCGCATATAGAGAATGATACTCTGACACTTGCACAAACACTTCTATCTCTGTAACTCATCCCTACATTTGTATGTATATTTAACATCTTGTCCCATTTTACATTGTCAAAAGCTCTTTCTAAATCTACAAATCCTATGTACGCCCTCTTTCTTTTTTTTAATCGTTTTCTCTATTGTTACCCGTAAAGCTAGAATGGCCTCCCGCGTTCCTCTATTTCTTCTAAACCCAAATTGATTTTCCCCTAACAGTTCTTCCGCCCTTTTTTCCATTCTCCTCTGTACAATTCTAGTTAAGATTTTTGACGCATGGGAAACTAATTGTTATAAATATCTCGCATCTATCTGCAGCTCTCTTTTTAGGTATGGTTACTACCACGTTGCGTTTATAATCCTCTGGGACTTTCTCCGTCTCGTAAATGTGATTAACTAGTTTAAACATAAGATCTCTAGCCTTTTGTCCTGCATGTTTGAGAATTTCCACCTGTATCCCATCTATATTACCTGGCGCCTTATTATTTTTTAAGTTTTTTAATGCTACACCAAGCTCTTCTTTCATTATAAGATAACCCAGCTTACCTGTCTCTACACTGTCTTTCTTCTCTAATAGATCTCCTAATTCATGGCATGCGTATAGGTTCCCTAAGTATTCTTTCCACCTGCCTGCCTTTTCCTTATTTTCTATCAGAATGACCCCTGCCTGGTTTCTTACATTTTTACTACTGTGCTCTACTTTTCTCGAAAATTACTTTTAATTATATTATAAGCGTCATCCGTTTTACCTAAAAAATTTTTGAAAACAGGAGTAAGTTTGTCTCAAAAAAAGAGATCGACAAACCGCCATTAATTTTTTTGTATCTTATATGATTATCGAGATGTCTTAACGTCGAAATTTACCCATCTTGTACTTTCTGAATTATTTTTCGTCTCGATTATCTCGGGAATGAAAAGTGATATCAACATATTGCAACAATTGCATTCGACGTATAATCACGTAACTAAAAAATAATTAGGTTTGCAACAGAGGACATCAATAAACTAAAAAAAAAGCAACCAACTGAATTTTGCAATTTATAAATTGTATTATTTGTTAATGCATAATCCAAACATCTTTTGTGTAATATTATTATTATTATTGCATGTTAGGAACTTTTGTTTAAAAAATAAAATTCTAACGACATCGTGCGTCCACTCCATGCCGCCCGTCCGATTCCGATGTATGTGCGCGTACCTTAGCACGGTTATTAATATGATATACGAAAGTATACGAATGCATAGCAATAATACGATAATAATAAAAATAATGATAAAAAGAACATATAGCATTTTTATCCTTTCCACTGGAATCGCACCAGACCTCTTTTATTTGTATTTAATTTTTATTTAGTCTCATATTTTTATATGTCTAATACTGTAAAATAAAGATGCATGATAATATGTATTTCTTTTCTTTTTAATTTGAAATCTCCTTAAGTCGGTCATTTAAAATTTAGGTTATGACGGTTCTACGGTATTCGATGGTAAACACATGCAGCAGACTTAAAAATTGTACTTGTAGTTATCTAAATTAGTTTTTACTGAACAGCTGTTTTTTTTTTTATCTGTTTAAGCTTGCTTTGTTTGTATTTTCACCGTAACGTTAAATATGTAACTTTTATTTGAAATATTTATTTTATTTTTCAAATTACACAGATCGACTAATTCGATTGATTTTTTGAATGAAAAAATGGCAGACTACCACGCGTAGTGCCTCTTATATGGAGATGTTCTAAATTAGCCGGACCCCCCCTAATTTTGGAAAACCGTAACGTTATGAGAAAGGAGCCAGGACCGACACCGAGCGACGAGGCATCGGCATCGTTCATAGCTACGGGAAACAGGCTAGTGACGCCACCCACTGAGCAGATCTGCCTAGATTAACCAGCGATCGATGTTCAGCTGTGCCATCACAGACACACATCTCCGCTCGTACACTGGCATCGCACTAGGTATATCAAACGCAACGACTTAAAATAACGGTGAGTATAAGTTGGCGTTACTATTTTTTTATAACTTCCATGTAAAAAACTAACTGTAGCAACTATTTAATACGTTAACAGGTAAGGTAATAAACTAATTGGTAGAACTAAATTTTGTAAAATTACCTACAAACAATATTAAATAATAAAAAACTTTAAATGGACGTAGATACAGCAAAACGATTGTCAAATTGCAAAAATAAGATAAAATGGTTTTAAGCAATCAAATACACACAGGGTGAACTAAGAGAGATGTGGTTTACACCCATGTGCCCTGTAATATTGATAAAGATAGAAAAAAATCAAGTACAGGCCTGACGCTGGAAGCTGGCGGAAATTTTAAAATGAGGTGGATGCGCGGTGGCATAAGTAGGTAGTTTTAGGTATAATGATTGCTGCCCTCTTTCTTCAGTATTCCTATCAGGGGCGTAGATTAAATATTTAAAAGCAGGGATCAGTTTACAAAATTAAATTATATAAAAAATAAATAGACACAATAATTTAGTTTAACGTGATTCAATAAGGGAATGTAATAGATCGCTAAGTCACTAAGATAAAGACTTACAAATTAAATTGTTTCTAGAATACTTTCTAATGATAATAATTCAATTAACGTGAATACGTTAAGTCAGACAGGTATAGTTTGGCAATTGCATTATAATTATGCTCCACTTGGTCTAATTTGATAATTAATATAAAGACCATTTAATGTCTGTAATACAGAGTTTGTATACAAGGAGCGCATGAGTAGATATTGCTTTTTGATATTACAATTTTATTAATACTATTACTGTAAACTTAGGCGCACCTAATGCAATAATTGGTGGAACTTAATATTGCATAATTATCTATATCACTACATAGTATAAAACAAAGTCGCTTTCCCGCTGTCTGTCCCTATGTATGCTTAAATCTTTAAAACTACGCAACGAATTTTGATGCGGTTTTTTTTTAAAAGATAGAGTGATTCAAGAGGAAGGTTTATATGTACAGTACATGCATAATTTAGTAGGGAAATACTGATAATTTTAGAGGTTTCTAATGTGATGTCGTAAATAAACACATTTTTTTTGCGCTTACATTGCGCTGAACCCTACGAGATAGGTCAAAATAATGTACTACAATATTGTACATCTTAAAAGGGTCTACAAAAAAGTCCGGGATAGTATATGTCTATCTCTTAGGGATAACCCAAAATAACCATTTTTATCCTTTAATTTTTATGAGAAATGACTTATTTACGAAGCGATTGTAGGTAATACAGCACTAATTCTTATCCAATTAAGTACCTTAAATACATTGTGCATTTAATATAGATCAATATGGCCCTTTACAGCATGTAGTTTAAATGAATATTTTCGAAGATATTACAGATTTAAAATGCAGGGACATAGCGGTTGCGGCGGTACCGGCCGGGAGGCCGGTTTGTATTGTCTAATGACAAAAAAACTGTGAATGTTGTATATAAAGACATTCTGTAGTATATTTAGTATGTTCAGGGGGTATCTTTTGAAGATTTCCCCTTTTCGATAATAATCTAAACAAAACAAAAATATATTTAGTATCAGCATTACACCCGTGCGAAGCTGGGGCGGGTCACTAGTATAATATAAAATAAAAAAACAATAACTTTATATTGAAGAGATATGTAAAAAATATTAACCAACAGACAATATTAAGTGTTTTTTTCACTTTTTAGTTCAAGTTTGAAATCAGTTTTTATGCGAATATGCAATATTTGCCACATTTTAAATTATTTCAATTTTTTAACTTAAGTAAACACACTGTATATTCTTAAGGTGTGGCAATTTTTTTTGTTTGTTCGTGGCGAAGTTACCAATAGAACGGGCACTGTTTATGGTTATTAAAAGTGAAAAGTTTTTTAATTATTGTCATTTGTTGTTTCATGGTTGAATTAACACTTATCAATTTTATGATTTTGACTTTCAAATAAGTATGACGCATTTACATGGATTTGGAGGGCCTCATTTTCCTTTAAAGCCGCTCCGGGCACTGTAAAAATTGTCGCCCTATTACCCATATTCTACACAAAGTAGATGAGAATTCAGAATACTGTTTGACTTTCCACTATAACAACCACTAACACTAAAAATTTGGAAGTTATTGATTTGAGGTAGGCTTTCGAAAATAGACTATTTGTTAAATCTCAGCCATTTGAGTTCACATGAAGCTAAAGCTCAAAAAACTACGCTGAATACTGTAAATCCCATCGAAATTAATTGATCCGTTCGAAAATAGTGTTAACGAAAAGTTCTTTTTTTTTAATTTTGTAACGACATTCAAATTCCTAGTGAAATAGAGATTTGGTACTCAGCTATCTGTTGTATTTTACAAACTATAACAGATGCTGGGGATAGTGCCCCAACCGGTTGATTTATTTAAAGATATAGTAAATGGAAAACAACAATTAATTAGAATATTTCGCAGCGCGTACTTTGAACTAAAATAATTACTAGGGGAAAAAAAAATTTACAATTATTTTTGTACGTTATATATACAGATTTATATATAATTTTATATAATAGCGTATTGCATACTTTATATTATTATATAAATTAGATATATTTGTAGATGATTTTAAATTCATATACTTTATGTATATGCTTAGCACTCAATATCTTGCAATTCTATTATTCTTTTATGGTGTTTCAAATTAAACTAATTTAAACGAAAAATTAGAAGTATTAGCTTACATCCCCCTACACGTTCATAAACTATCTGCTTAAAATGATTCGAAAAACTATATTTCAATGCGAAGTTAAAAACATATGTTTACAAAATAGTTGTACGTAGTTAAAATTATGTCAATTATGTCGTAAGCAGTGAATTTAAAATTTAAACCATTCAAAAAAATATTTTATTGATTAATTTGTTTATTTTTATAGTAAAGCTTCGAAATGTGGTGTTACAGGCGAATGATGAGGATACTGTGCTGGATAGAGAAAATTAGAAATGAAGAGGTATTAGAAGGAATAGGAGAACAGCGGACTCTATGGAAGTCAATAAGAAATAAGGCAGATGATAGGTTAGTAGGACACCTTCTCAGGCATGAAGGACTAGTCAGAGACGTATTAGAAGCAGAAACGGGAGTTAAGAGGAGTAGAGGTAGACCTAGATTAGATTACTGTTCGCAAATAATTAAGGATGTGGATTGTTCTAGTTTCAGGGAAATGCGAAGATTATCTCAGGATAGGAAGGAGTGGAGGTGCGTATCCAACTAGTCTTAGGACTGACGACCTTATGATGATGATGATGGTAAATGTGCAGTTTACGTTGCTCTCGATAAATTGTTTTGGAGTGTTGCAATGCGCTCAACAACACAACATAGTAAATTCATGCCATAATGTACCATATTAGGTAATCTTTAACGAAACGATTTACCGACTTCATTTTTCTATTGATGCTAAAGGAAGATTTAAAATTCGCAATACGAACACTCCGTATTGTTAGGTGGGAAGTTACGACTAAACTATCGGAACTTAATTGCCACATCTCGTGCATCATTTCTCATTAATTATAAGTATTCCATATTCTCACGATTTATTGTTAGACGGCCTTTTTATTAAATATTTTTGCTTGATATCGTGCAAGCTTTGTTTATAACTTTTCCTGTACTTGTTACAGTGTTCTATTTGCATTTTTATTATTTTAGTCCATTCTAGTTTTCAGAACACGACTCTTGGTTTGAAGTGTTCAAATAAATAACAATCAAAATTGTATATGTATACCTGAGATGTAATTTATTTAAAAAACCTGCATTTAAAATGCAAATACAAAATAAAAAATAGCTATTTTTATCTTGCATTTGAATACTTATTTGAGGAAAGCATTTTTTATTTTATTTAAAATACTTTTCCAGACGTATTTTCTATTTGAAATTGCAAAATACATCTCTGCCGTTAAAAGTTTTGCAAGTATTACCGATCAAACATTATATACAATTATGAATGAAGTTGCTCACATTGGCCATTTCATGAATGCCTTTTAGTTCTTTAACTGAGAGAGCCCAAAAATTCTAAACTCCTTAGAAATGGATAATCTAAAATATTGGATCGATATTGTTTTCCGAGTTCAATGTCATGGTCCGTGGTTTTTTAAAGTTCCTTATTGATATCAGCACTTGCCAAAACACCACTTATTAACTACGAAATTCTATGAATTACGACAAAACAGCCCTCAAAATAATATCGAATTGATATACGCCAGCTGTGTAAAACTGAAAATTATAAAACACTAGCTGTCCCGACAGACTTCGTACTGCCCCAATCGATATATAAAAGACCTAAATTTTTGTATAAAATAAACTTAGTTGACAAATGTCAAATATTATGGTTGCGTTCAGAAATTTAATTTGACAGAACTTAAGATTTATCAATCTACATAAAAATAATCTGAAAGTAGTTAACAACTTTCATGTTTATTCACCTTTTAAACCTTCCCTGGACTTCCACAAATAATTCAACACCAAAATTAGCCAAATCGGTCCAGCCGTTATCGAGTTTTAGCGTGACTAAGGAACAGCAATTCATTTTTATATATATAGATTGTGGTGTGCTAATAAATGCGTATAATCCAAAATTCTTAGAAAACGATTCGAAAAATTTCACTTATTAGATGAACCCGAAGCTAAAGAAACCGTGGTTTCCATTTCTTTCTCTTATTACAATGTGTAAAAGATCAGAAATAAAATGGGATTGTAAATATTTTGGTATAAAATGATTGATGTTGATCTTTGACGCTAAAGATACTATTTTGGCATCAGTGTCTTTGTTCCAATTTAAGCGGGAAGCATATGGAAGATTTATTTGTTGCTGAACTAAAGAAATTATAACATAAAGATAAAAAATATATATCTCAATTACTTCAAACAGAGAAATATGAATCATCTCATTCTTCATAGCTGGTGATATAGTATAAACACCACTATTAGTCTATAAAAAGACCAATATTTAAAAAATGAGCAAATGCCTGTAAGGTTTTCTTAAATTTCATACTTAAGTAAATGTAGAAAATTAAATAAGTACTACAAAAAACTATTTATTTGATAAAAGTATTTTGAAAATACGTATTTTGTATTTAGCATTTAAAATACAAAAAGGAAATCTATTTTGTATTTTACATTTGAAATAACAAATCAAAAAAGTATTTACATTTTGTATTTAAATACTTTTAAAAAACCATTTTGCACAACTCTAGGTATAACACTTATATTTCAATTTCTTTCTATTCGGATATCGGAAATAAACTTATTTTCAATCTTTCAATTAGACGTTTTAATAGCTAGATAATCCAGAATATGATATTAGGAGAGATTAAAACTGGAATCTTTTGAAATTGTCAGTTTGGGAGTCACTAAACAGTTTTTGATTAGTGTAGAAAGTTTTATAANAAGTCGAAAACAACCATCGACTTTTTGTTTACTTCTTTTCTGTGAAGACAACTTAACCTATACTCTAATTTGTCCATCATTCTACATTTATGCAAAGTTGAAAGGTCTATGTGTAATTTCGGAATATGAAGATTGGAAAAACTTTGGCGGTTGTTGTAGAACAAACAGAATAGCTCAAAACCCCAACGCCAAAACAAGACACTGTAGTTGTCCGAAGCACTTTTCGGTAACAAAGTTACCTTCTTCAGGGACTGAAGTAAAAGTTTTACTTCATATTCTGTTTGTTCTATTTCTGATGGCGCAATTTTTTTTTCTCAACTAATATTGGAATAACGATTATAATTAGTATCTACAACAAATTTAATTTTGTACTATTACATGGTATCTGTCTGTTATACTACAAAAACACGCATTATTTTTGTTTATCTATAAACTAGGTAAGATTTAATTTTGTAATATAAAATAGTAAAATGAAACGTCACTAGGCCATAATCAATTAATTAATAAAAGTTATAAGTACCTACATATATTGCTCTAGGTATTATATAATGCAAGTTTATGAATGTATACATATATACATATATCCATGTAGGTACAAGTTGTTAATCCACCTTTTCAAGTTCTAATGGCTTGTAAATTGCTGAAGACCAATATGAGTCATACCAGAGCAGGTAAACATTCTCTTCGGCAGGTAGAAAGAAAAAATAAAATTGACAAAACTGTAAAATCAGACCACACGTAAACTAAAATACCTACAGGTCAATTTTTTAAAAAGAAATGTTTGAACTGCTTTATATTATGTATATTACTGCATATTTGTTAATAGTAAAACAGTGAATTAATAAATAATTTTCTTAATTAAAGAAAGCATTTCTCATACGTATTTTATTTTTATAGGTACCTTCTCAGGCATGAAGGTCTAGTCAGAGACATATTAATGGCAGAAACAGGGGTTAGGAGGGGTAGAGGTAGACCTAGGTTAGAATACTGTTCGCAAACAGATAAGGATGTGGGATGTTCTAGTTTTAGGGAAATGGGAAGTTTAGCTCAGGATAGGAAAGAGTGGAGGTGCTCATCATCATCATATCATCATAAGGTCGGCAGTCCTAAGACTGGTTGGATATATTTCCCTAAAACTAGAACATACCACATACTATTTTCGAACTGTAATCTAATCTAGCAAAACCTCTATCTCTTCTAACTCCCGTTTTTGCCTCTGATATGTCTCTAACTAGACCTTCAGGCCTATTTGTTATTGACTCTGTTCTCCTATTCTTTCTAATACCTCTTCATTTCTAACCTTCTCTATCCACGGTATCCTCATCATTCGCCGTTCATGTTTCGCACCCGTACAGCGCCACGCTCCAAACATACACCTTTAACAATCTTTTTTTGAATTTATAAATTAACCGTTCGCGAGCATAGAAGTGACTTCTTTTTATGGAAGGCGACTCAACTTTGTTGCATACCAGTATTTTATTATTGTTTAAATAAATAAGTAATTATTCCTACCGATTAAATAATAATGTCAGTAGAAGTATATTATAACTTCTCACGGAGTACCAATTTCTTTAGTTTTACATTTTAGTTATAATAATAACCTTTCCAAATTATTTTCATTATTCTTAGTAAATATAACAGTCTAATGTTAATGTTAATAATATTAAACATTTGCAGTTAATTGTTAATAAGGAAAATCTTCGTGACTTACATTCTGTTAAATTATATGTAATTGTTCTATTACTTATTAACATATCTGACTGTAATTTATATATAATTTAGTTATTATTGTTTTGCTTAAAATGCTTCAAATTTTTTAAACGATACTGTATCTTTGCTTCCACAGAAATAACAATAATATTTTCTATTCTGCAATTTTATTTCTTAATAAGGCAGTTTTACCGGTTTATCCACACCAAACAATTGGAAATACATTCTGATCAGTTATTTGCACTCATCGGAAGTGATGGCTGCGAGGCACGAACATCTTTCTTATGAGTCATCAACAGACCACCACTGTCCTACGACACGACGACGTGTTTTTCTAATTACATAATACATTCATTTTACGCAGGTAGGTACTATGTATCTATAACCTGTTCGTGCTCTTGAACTGAAGTGGCTGATTCATAAGAACCGAATGACGAGAATTCGGGAGCTTTCAAATATGCCAACAATACAATATAGGGCATCATAATACGTAATAAAACAACCGTAGGTACCTACATTGATGAGATATTATAAAATCTAACAATAAATATATACAAATACAAAAACAAAACCAACAATACAATTTAAATACACAATACCTACACAGACGCGGCGGAATAGATTCTGCCTACGTATTCAAATTTGTTAGTTTTGTATTTTACGCGAAAAATTATCGTTTTGTACCTTATATTTTTATTGTCTATAGGGGACGGCAAACTTTTAAGCTGGAAGAGCCATTTGCAATGAAAATATTGTTTCAGAAATTTCAAAGAGCCACTAATTTTTAATTCGGCTTTTACATTTTATTTCAAATTTGTATCGAATGAAGAAGTGGTAATTAAGTAAAATATAATTTTATTCATTATTATTTATATTGTTGCTCATCATCATCATCATCATAAGGTCGTCAGTCCTAAGACTGGTTGGACACGAAACTCCACTATTTCCTATCCTGAGATAATCTTCGCATTTCCCTAAAACTAGAACAACCCACATCCTTAACTATTTGCGAACAGTAATCTAACCTATCTCTACCTCTACCCCTCCTAACTCCTGTTCCTGCCTTTAATATGTTTCTGACTAGACCGTCATGTCTGAAAAGGTGTCCTACCAACCTATCTTGCCAATTTTTTATTGACTTCCTCTGTCCTATTCTTTCTAATACCTCTTCATTTCTAACCTTTTCTACCCATGTTATCCTCATCATTCGCCTATAACACCACATTTCGAAAGCTTCTAACATTTTCTTTTCCGCCGCACCCACTTTTTATGTTTCTCATCCGTACAACGCCGCGCTCCAAACATACACCTTTAACAACCTTTTTCGAATATTTAAATTAACCAATTAAAGGCGACACGACCCTGCGCTATCCTCTGCTTTATATCCCTACTACCTTCTCCTTCCGTCCTGACTTATCTGACACTGCTCCTTCGATCCTGAGTTATCTGACTTCCTATATATCTAAAATTAGCCACTTCTAATTTTTCGTCTCCTATCTTTATATTCGCTCTTTCCTTACTTTTTCTTCCCTTGCTTACTAGTATTTTAGTTTTACTTTTATTTATTTTCATACAGTACTGATCTGTCAGTACCGCTTCCATTTCATTTAAAGCTATCTCTAGGTCCTCCTTGCTAGATGCTAATACTGCTATATCATCTGCAAATCTAAGCATACTAATCTATTGCCCCTGTGTATCTATCCCTACAGTTGCACTGTCTTTAATGATGTTGATCGCGTCTTCGATGTATAGATTAAAAATTAGTTCCTAATTTTTACTTCACTACGTTGCAGCCCCATCTGTATAACTGCCTGTTTCTCTTTATACAAACTTAGTATCACTCTTCTATCTTTGTAACTCATCCCTACATTTATATTGTTGCTATTTTACAAAATATGATATTACGCTAAACAAGACTGAAATTATATTAAAAAATCAATGCGAACGGTGGCTTTACATTTCTCTAAAAGGTTTTTGTAAATTCGGCACATAACTAGTAATTTTTAGTTGAAGTTGACTCTAAATTTGAATTAGTTATTTGGCTTCTTAGCTTGTTCTTTATTAAGTTCATAGATGAGAAAACTTGCTCGCCCGAAATTGATCCAAAGATCATCAGCACACCATTTTGTCATGGCATTCCGGCTGACTCCAGGTATCGAAAATCAGTGCTTCAGGGTTAGGCATCCGTTTTAGAGCTGTCTCTCTCTTTTCAGCTACTACTTAGGACTCGTAAATAATTTTTGGTATTTAAGTCTGGTAATTAGATTTCATATGAACGAGCATTGATATTAAATGGAGTAAAATTTAGATCGTTACTGTTTTCTTGAGAGGATTTGTGATGATTTACTTATTTTGATTAAATCGGTCAGTAAAGTCATCCATCATTGTTTTGATGGTTTTTGTGAAGTAACCATCAATGTCAATAGAAGCACTATTTCCATCCCGATGAATTCTTAAGGTCTGGTAATGTAGTAATGTGGCCAACTCCATATCGTCTGCCAAAAGAAGCAACTTATTTTCAAAACCAACTACTTCTTCCACTAATGAAAATGCAGTGTTTCCTTTTCCTTGAAGCTTTAGATTTAGTTTGTTGAAATGCATTGTAACGTTAGTCATAAGGTGCAATATCTTCTTTAAGGTATATGCGTGCACTGCGTGTCTGTCCTTTCCCTATTAGTTTATATACTTTTTTAAAGGAACTTGAAGAGCCGCAATTGCCTCTTGAAAGAGCCGTACGCGGCTCGTGAGCCGCGTTTTGCCGACCCCTAACCTATGCCTATACCGAAAGATAGGGTTATGCTCGTTTTGTACCCTGATGGGGGTAACTGTAATTACACAAACACCCTAATTATTATTCATTTTCTTCGTGCATACACGACTGGGAACACACACGTTGCTTCTTCAGTGCTACCTATGTCAATGTTTGAATGGTATATGTATGTACACAGGGTTTTCATCATTACAGTGCATACCATTGGGATATCCGAAATGGTAAGAGAAACAGCGTGGGTTAAATTAGAGAAAAGTTGAGTATTTTAATGCTTTTCAAGAATCTAAAAAGAAACCTAACCTAACCTCAACCATTTTTGAGTTATCGCAAAAAAACTGAAATTTACTGTTCTTTTATTTTACAATTTTTTTATTTATTTTAAAAAATATTATGGAACTTACTACAGTTACATTATTGAAAATGGGCATTCTAATTAAATAATTAGAATTTTCGAGGCCTACTCAAAATTGTAAAATTGATATATCACACATTGAATTTAGAACTTCACTGTCCTCGTTATTATTTGTTAGTTGTTATCAAGTTGCCATGCTGAATTTATTAATAACAATTAAAGTTGGCCATGAAATAAAAGAAGCCAAGAATTTACAAAATCCAATATTTTAACTGCAATCAACAAATGAAATTATGGAAACAATAAATTTTAATAAGTATTTACCTATGAGGTAAGATAAATTAATACAGTTTAACAAATGTAGAAGTAAATTTCATAATTTCATAATTAGATAATTTAGTTTCTAAAAAATGCATTTACAAATTTGAATACAATTATTCACTTCACATATCAGGAAATTAATAAATTATTTAGTTCATCAATTTTTTAAGATTAACAACGTCACAGTATACGTAATTCAATCTTGTTTGATCCATTGTTTATCGAATGAAACTTTCAAGACGTTTTAGTGTTGAAAAGACGGGAATTGCCATTATTATTGCAGGGTATCTAGCGCCAGGTCAAAAAAAATGCCGGTTATTCCCGGGTAGTTTTTTAACTTTTTACTTAGATGCAGTTGACGATTATCAAATATTTTCTTCTTTTATATAGGTATCAAACAGTAATATATCCCAACCTTACCCTCTTTGTTAATTATCAAATCCACGAGGATTAAAACAAAAGAAATCTCAATTTCAAATTCAATATTTTTAATGTAGAAGGGGTGGTTACGAAAATACCTATATTGTTGATATTATTTAATTTGTAATTAAGCGTGTTTTTTGCAGCTCATTTTACCTTTCATCCATCGCAAAAATTGATGTGCAAATCAGAAATCTTAATTACAACTCTTTACGAACAAAATGAGTGCTCGTTGAACACTGTCAGATGGCTCCCGGGGCAACAAATTTAATTTTCAAAAAAAATGCCTTTTTAATAAATAATTGCAATTGTGAAAAACGGTTAAACAAAAAACGTCCACGTTATTAAGGGATCTTGTTGTGTCATACAACAGCTACAATTTCGGCACATTTTTAGACATTGATTGTCTAATTATAAACAAATTTAAAAAATAACTATTTTATCGCAATTTGCAAATAAACTAACAGTCTGTATGTTAACCACCATGGCTCATTTTGTAGGTCTTTAGAATACCTACATCTTCTTCCACTGACACGTTTTAGTAAATCCAACAGGAAGAAACTACGATCAAAAAACTACTCTTCCCTGCTGTAGTTCAGCCACCATAAATTTTTTAACTAAATTCACTCTTCCCTGCTGTAGTTCAGCCACCATAAATTTTTTAACTAAATTCAGCTGTCCAAGTTTATCAATTT
This sequence comes from Agrilus planipennis, assembly GCF_000699045.2. NCBI lineage: Eukaryota > Metazoa > Arthropoda > Insecta > Coleoptera > Buprestidae > Agrilus > Agrilus planipennis. Next base: position 2,650,179 of record NW_020442467.1, read on the forward strand.
ATAATTGATACAGACCACTCAAGGCTTCTAAATCAGTTGGCAGAAGTCAGTTTGCATTTTTTTTTTAATAGAGGTCTAGGTGTTTTTTTTTACTCATCTAAATGCAGAATCACAAGTGGTGTTTTGGTAGTGGTGCCACGACGCAATTCAGATTATATTACTCAACTTAGTTCGTGCGGCACACTGAATCTCGCGAACCAGTCTTCAGCTCAAATCGCTAGAAAAGGGACAATATATAGTAGTTTAACACAAACGTACCCGGTGACAAAGTGAACGTAACACTCAACAAACACGTCTTATGTGCTGGACTTACGCACAAATTTCATATCGGTGAGCAAAATCACAGATGACGGTTTCAACGTAGTACGTGGTATTCTAAAAAGGAAAAGAAACCAAGAGCCACGAGAATCGGAGAGCAATACAGAGCTCCTAAACATTATCCACACAGATGTTTGAGGTCCGAATCCAATTGCGACATTGGACTAAATGTCTGGTTTGATCAATACATTAAATCATCTTCGAAATCGGCTTCCTTGGAAGTGCTTGGATGGGAAGACCCCCATGAAATACCGGCAGAACATTCATCGCCAAGTCCTCATGACCCAAGAGATAAGTGGCCCCGACCCCGATGAATGTATTCAAGCAATTACCACTAACGTGAAATCCAACCAGGAAAACAACACTTATTAGGTATACGTAAACCGACCTCAACACATGAAGGCCATTGGAACCGGATATACACTTCTCACAAACCTTCCCTCCAGTTGCTCGTCTTGAATCCATTCGTCTCATTTGTAGTTGCATTCGACATGAAGATACGACAGTATGACACCACTACAGCTTATTTGCAAGGAGACTTCTATGACGAGGTATATATGGGACCTCCCAAAACCTACGAGAAAATCCTTGAGGGAATAGTTACCCCAAGAGCCCAACAACAGCAGTCAAGAATGAAGGAAACAGAAAAGTCGGTCGTAACTGGTATGATATATTACATCTGACTTTCGAGACTCTGGACAACGGTCTCGGATCTAAATATGTTTAACATCGGCTCAGGGTAAAATGCAAAACTAATTGTGATATGCGTGAACGACATCCTTCTCATTGCTCGTAACGAAAAAGAAGCGGATGAGCTGGGTCGACAACTGAGAAAACTTTTCAAATAAAAGACGTAGGATATGCCAAGTGCTTCTTGTGAATTGAAATCACACAGACCGACAGTAGCATCACATCGCATCAAAAAGGATACGTCCAGAAACTACTTGCACAATTCAAACTAAGCAGATTGTCGATTTTCTGACAAAGCCTCTCCCAAGATCTAATCACAGCTGGCGCAGAAAGGCCGCAGCGCTCCATTATGGATCACTAGTGTGACTTCAGACCCAACCGATCACTCTAGGGGAAGTGACAGAACATGTATATTAACATACATTCATAATTAACACATTAGCTATCGCCCATCCAGCGTGCCATTTCGTCCACCGGTTTTATCTACTTATTACTTTCGGGTACCAGTTCGACTCTGCCCCTATGCAACTAGTGAAAGATTAATTAATTCAGGGTTAGGTTATTAAATTTCCAAACTCTATAAGGTGTTTAGAAAGCTTGCAGGAGGTGATGGGACACTATAAAACAAGAAAATTAGTAATTGTTTGGTGGTCCGTTTCCGAAAAAAATATATTCGAAAGTACAAGGGCTTGTCCGGTTCTGGTAGAATCTCGCAAGAAACACGACTTTGCAACGCTGCACTCAAACAGCTTCTATTCAATTACTCCCCAGTACATGAAAAAAGTTCCAACAGCCCTCAAGCTAATTATGCATTTTAACATTTCGTAAAACAAAAAATTATCTTTTTTAGAAAACCACTGACAACAAGAAAATACGACAAGCCTTGCTGAAGCATACGTAATCCTAAAATGTAGCACTGTACTACAGATGGCGTTTACAGCGCCATTTGTCGTATTTTCTAACACGGGCTGTTAAGGCGGCAGGTAAAAGTTGGTCTGTGTTCTGTCGGAGCTGCCTACGACGCGCTGATGAGATCCAAAAAGAGCGAAATTGCGATCCGCGTCTGGCAGTTTCGACAGAATACAGACCACTTCGAATTATTTTATACCCTGACAACAACATAAATTTAAATTTAGTTAATAATCAATTGGAACAAGATAGTTCCAATAAATTACTTATCCGTCATAAAATTTAATCGTACACCCTTCCCTTAAATCCTCCTTGATATTATAAATGCAAATGTGAATTTGTTTGTTGACTTTTTATGCCTTAACTACTCAATTGACCATCATGAAATTTTATACACACATTGTCAGGGGTACAGAAAAGAACACGGGGCACCTTTTATCCAGAAAAGATATTGTTCCTGAAGGATAAAAGAAAATTAGTTTTATTCGGTCGGTATCACGCCTTAACAACTTAATTGATCATCATGAAAATTATAGACGCATTATCAGAGATACGTAAAAGTACATAGGGCACATTTTATCCAAAAAAAAATACTGTTCCATCAATCATCATGAAATTTTGTAGACATATTATCCCGGGGAATAGAGAAATTGGTTTTATGTTCGTCGATGATTTTTGACCCATATTTAGGACATGAACGCGAGCGAAGCCGCGGGTAAAATCTAGTCTTGTATAGAAATAGTTGTTTCTACACTTTTAAACTTTAGTAAGTAATCAAGGTTTGCACTCTCAAAAGTGGCGGTATCAGTCTAATCAATTTTGCCGATACAATAAATACTTTGTGAACACTTCTCTATGTTTCCTCATTCCATTTTTTTATTTTTTTTAGTAGTTGCAAACGATATTAACAGGTACTTATAGGTAGGTAGGTACAGTAGAACTCCAATTATCCGAATCAATTGGGACCCCATTCAGATAATCAAAAATTCTACTAATTTGATTTTTCCCAAAAAAAGGGTACATACCTATATACATTTTTTTTAAAAAAAGGCTTATTTTCAATACTGTTAATTTTTTTTTTTTTTTAATTAATTAAATTAGAAGATATTACTTTTGCATGTTATATCTACGGCGTACTTACAAGTGCTGTACAGGGTGGGCAAACTTCGACATTTGTATAGGACAACTCGGTAAGAAATTAAAAAAAAATTAATGGAAGCTTCCCGATCTCTTCTTTTGAGACCGTGTTTTCAAACATTGCTATCGTCATTTGTTTTCAAGTTACAAACAAAAGTTTATAATTTCGAGTTTTGGTTACATATCAAAGGGGTGGGATCGCATTCAATGGATTGGTTAAAACTCCCATGGCTGATTACATTTTCTTTTACCATCGCAAAAGTACATTTATGAGATTGAAATATGTTTTTGATGTCATATAAGAATTGTTATTGGTTTGAATAAAGCATTATGTCGTATGTTTCATAAGCCATTTTACAGGAGGTAATTGGGAAACCTGAAATTAATACCACAAAACTTTAAAATGATGAACGAGTATGATCATTATCATATAAATGAGAGACACGTATAGGTACTAAAGACCAATGTAAAAAATGCAAGGGGTAAACTCCGAAAAGATTATCTTTATTTTATCTAAAGCATAGTCAACTATGATTGCTTGTTTAAAAAAATTGGTTATAATAATAATAGGCTTTTGTTATAACTCGAAAGGGGATGATTTTTATTTAATTTTTCCGACACCACTTATTCTATGTATTAAAAAAGCGCCTGTGTAATGTAAAGGTTGTTTTTTTTCTTACATTTTTTTTTAAAGAGATTCGGATAGACGAACTTCAAATAACACAGGTCTGCGAAATTTTTTTTTGAAAAGTTTTTTTCTTAAATTGTTAATATTTGTCGTAATTGTCTTAAAAGTAATAGAAAACGATATTCATATGGTTTATACCACGTCACATTAACCCATAAATGCTCAGAGAACACATTTCCATTTGAACCCTTGCCACGTAATGAGTGTTTCTATGTTTTTAATAATGCTTTTTTCGATGGTGTTGGTTAAAAATACCTCCGACAATATTAAAGCATGAAAAAATCGAAAATAAACAAAAAAAACGTGATTTTTGAATTGACTTTTTTCTTAAAAAGTAATTTTTTGTGACCTTACGATTTTTGACGTGACAACGTCTTATAAATCGATGGACGAAAAACCATGACTCATGCGGCGTTACCTCGCCCTGAGGCGTTCCATTTAAGGCTTGAAGTGCAAGCGAGAGCGCGGAACGAACGACAAAGAGGCACAATCGGCCTCCGCGTTCTCTCTCCTACTTGAGTGAGCGATGCGTCCGCGTGGACAGCTGCTATACAGTAATAAATTTCCATTTACCTTCTTCTCTATATCCATACAAAATATCTATCAAACAAATAAAATTAAAATTTTCTTTTGAAAAATGAAACCATTCCATAAGTATTTTCTAATGACGTTGTCACGTTCAACTATCGTCAGTAAACCGACTTTACAGACAACCGATTTTTTTATGTGCTTAAAACCTATATAAATTATGACCTCGATATCTAAACATGAAATAATCACCGTTGGTCAAGTGGAAATGCCTTTACATACTGTTTGATCAAACCAAGTTTAATGTAAAGTGATGGAAGCAGTACTTTCTTTTTCAAACTCGTATTGATGACATTTTTCACTCCGAGGTACAATTGCATTCTAATTTGGACAGAAATACCTAATAACAATGATTTTGATTTACCATAAGTCACTTCTTAACACTTAACACATAACCGGCATATTTTATCGTAACCCAGTGTTTATCTTGGTGACAACTTCATTCTGAAGTAAGCTTAATAAGCATTTTTTACAAAGTTTGTTATATTCAATCTTTGCTTAACTATTGTATATTGTCCGCAAATGTAAAAAAATACATTTGAATTGTTTTTACAGAAGCCATAGTTAAAGATAAATGAAACACAATCTTTTATTACACCTTAATATTATACCTCTCTCAATAATGGCGCGCTATAAACTATTTTTTTTCAGGCGGTGTAAACGACGATAGTTACTTTCAGACTATCTAAAATAAAGTAAAAGACAATATAATGCTCAGTCAGAGAAATAGAAATATGAACTATAAAATGAATTTTGTGAAAAAACAAATAAATTTGCCGATTCAAAGAGCTATACATATATACATATATTAATCTACATAAAAAAAAAATGTGACGTGATACGTTAAAACAAAGTTTATATTTTCAAATTATAGACCAACATTTACATGCTTAAGATAAATTTATACAAAAAACTTTTTTATCGCAGACCTGTGTAATTAGAGTTCTACTGTAATAAGAAAACTTAACTGAGAAAATGCAATTACTGATAATTTTAAAAAACAACCTACTGCAATAAATACACAATTCTAATTCGCCCTTGTTTGTGTTCATTCTGATTACATCATATTTTATCTGCTCAGGCGCTTTTATATCTGTTCTTTGTAGCTACGTTTCCAGGAAATTGAAGGGAAAATAATCGAACAGAGGGTTGTAAGAACCCTATCCAAACCATTACAGCAATTCCCAGAATTCGTATTATGAAAGCAAATCAATAAAATGACGGAATTCTCAAAGGCAGCAAGTAAGTGCTGAATAAAGTGAGTACCAATACGTATAAATTGTTTAGGTTGTTTACCCTTAATGATTCACTACTAATTAGGTACTTTAACCAGTAAAATCTGTAAAGTAGATATTATTCTCACAGAGAAGAGTAAGCCTATTTTTAATTGTTTGAACGTTCTCTGCCTAATCTTTTATTATGTTAGTAAAAATAAAACAAATGCAATACGAACAACAATGTATTATTCAAGTTTTTCTACTTTTACGTCTGCTATTCTAAATACCTAAGTCTTGATTGATAGTAAATTAAGAAAGAGTCGTGCTCGAAAATTTAATTTTACAATTGTTTGTAAATTATTGGCAAAATGGCTGCACACGAATTCCGTCTTGACGACGAATAGCAAACATGAATTCCGTCCCATTGTCAGAAATTATGAGTAAGTAGGTAATAAAAAATTATGTTGCGCTCCAATGAATTTTCATAAAATTAAGGTCGAAAGTAGTCATTAATAATATAATTACATTACAATTATAATTGTATTTCTTCACGTGCATGTCGACAGACAGAAGCATGGGAGATATAATATCTTATAAGTCCAAGCTCTAAGAGCATAAGTAATTATTATAATCAAAAAGCTTGTTCTGCCATGTATTCGTTTTCTCTTTTTGATATAGTCCTGTCAGGACTTGGAAAAAACGTAATGACGCCACAGATGTAAAGTGATGCTGAATTCAAATAACAAATACGTTTTTCTGAATTGACTGATGATCGTTACTGTTATTATACTTCTTGATATGTACTTCTTTCGCGAACATTTAAAATACGTATAGGAATTTATTACAAATCTCAATAAAACGGTTTAAAGTACAGCAACTGCGCTGTGGCAGGGTGGCAGAACGAGAAAAATGTCGTAGGCCCCCGGCCGGAGGGACACCCGACCCTAGAAGCTATGTGGACAGGAGGAACCTAACATTTATTACTAAATTTGGTAAAAAATATTTTTTTATAGTTAATCAAATTAAGTGAGTATTAACTCAAAAACACACGAATTATTTATACAAATAAATTATCAAGATTTGAACACATTCGTAAGAAAAACATATCGCTCAGTTTTAGAACGAATCCATTACGCTATGTTTATTTTTTTAACTTCTTAGATGGTCAGTTCGAATTTTTGCAAAAACATGCTACCCCCTAAAGTTTACAACCAGAAGGTCACACCACAAGCCTCTAAGTGAATACTACTAATATACAGAAATTACTCTTAATGTTGGCGCCATCTAGCAATTAGTAGAACATCGACATATGGCGGCAAATTTGAACATTACAGTGCTACATGGGTTCCCATCATTTTTATTTTTCTTAAAAAAAAAGGAATATTAACAAATACAATATTTTATATATAAATACATATCATGGTTGTAGTAATAATTAATACTGAAATACAAATAATAAATGTTAAAATAGAAATATTTATAATTTTGGTGAATTAAAACAGGAAAGGAAAATATGGAAAATACCAACAAAATATAACGATATTGAAATAGATGAAATGGTTAGTATCTTATCCTAAAAATTGGATAAAAAATAATATAACTTTCAGAAACATGTGAAACATATACATACTTACTACTTTTTTTCTATCAGAAGTTATATGATATCTTTCTTCAGAACGCCCAAAAGAAGAGCAAATCACTACCAGGCCTCCACCTTCTCTGTGTCTAATACATATAAATTATTTAGTAAAAACAATTTTCTTTAATCTCCCTGTTGGTATAAGGCACTGCAAGAAAATGTGCTTCTTTCCAATCATATGTTTTGCAATGTAAGATTACCAAGAAATTGAAACCTAATTGGTTTAATGGTATTACTTGTACACTATGAATTTAAATTTTAGCTATGCATGCCAGAGTTGCCTGTAACAAACGTTGCATGAAGCGAACTTACCCTACCCTACGTAAAGAAGTTTCACTTCAAAAAAACATTAATTTCTTTAGACGATTATGGATTTATCTCTACTTATAAACATCAACTATTAAATGAACGTCTCTTCGACAAAGTCAACCGAAAATTGGTTACTGAGACTTTTGAAAACTTGCCCGCTTTTACGAAAGTAATCCTGTTAATCAACTCTAAAAAATCAGCATACAATCTTTATAAGTCCTGTAAAAAATTCAGTCTACTTCATATTCCCCATTTTACATTTATTTAATGGTTTTATTCTTTAGTAAATTTAAAGTTATTTTTTGTCATTTGGGGATATAATTTCATCAGCAAGTCATATTAGGGCTATTAATACAATTGAATTTTGTGCAATTCTTTACAAAGTAAAGCAATTACATGTTCGTAGTAATATAAAACAACAACTTTATTATGCAAATGAATAAAACAAACGTTACTTATAAATTTATTTATTTCCAACCAAATATTAACAGAAAACAAACTAAACTGGTGTAATCACCAGAATTCCTCGTAAATATTAAGGCCTATCTTCGGAACGAACATAACACATTGGCATAATCGTTCATTTAAAACTTTAATGGCTTATTTTTTTGTTTTTAGTATATGTACTAGCACCTTGTAAAAAAATAACTCAAGCATCGAGGAGGCAAAGGCAAAAACAATATACGCATTTAAGTATTCAAACGTTACTCTCGTTGATTTTATGAATTTCGTAATTACAATAATATTAATAAAATAATCTTACCAACTATATTGCAGATGCTTTGCCTAAACAACTGCTACTAAAATAAATATCATAAAATAGTTTGGTACATTATGTATGTGAAGAAAGCACTAGTTATATTTTTCCATACGAATGACCTTACAAAGTAAGAAGCTTTTACACTATATGTATATCAATTTTTTGTTTGATATTTTCAAAATTACAGTCTTTACGATTGATAGGTAAGTAATTATTTTTCAAATTTGAATTAGCTTCAATAAAAGAAACTATTGATTTAAAACTACACACTACTATGTAGTTAGAAAATCAATCTGAAAAAAATCACATTAAAAATTAATCTCGCAATCACTTTACTTTGATCGATACTTTTGTGCAATTCCAACTTTCAATGATCACAATATTCATATAATAATCACACTTCAATTGGTTAATATTTTGTTTTGAATATTTTAGACTGAATAATGGCAAATTCAAGTATCTGACCGAACCTTCGGTTTCGGTTTCAGCCTACATTCGACAAAAAAATGAGTTTCGATTTCAGCTACCCTCCAGCCGAAACTACGACCAAAACCGAAACTGGGTTCGAGAGGTTGCGCACTGCGATGTACTCAGCTGCGAGCAACAAAGTGACATTTTGTAATTTCACTATGAAATAATAGTTTCTAATACATCAATGCCAATTACTCGTATTTTCACATTACGATTGCTCTTTCATCTTTCTTATATAAAAAAAAATATTGGTGATCATTTCTGGCGACTAAACTTAACCTTTTCTAAAAACTAGATCAACCTTTGAAATGCACACGCTAAGAAGTTACTTAAGGTAGTAGTAGGAGTAGAAGTTAATTATGGCTCTTATTTACACATTTTTACACTTGATGCACACATTTAACAATATAGAATTTGACACTGAGTACAACAAGAAATATACATTTCCTTTGTCTACCATTTACACCGTTCTTAAATGTTAACCGATTGAACGCGAACACCAAAAACTACTTAACCAACGAAAAAGTTGCCAATAAACTCCACTCTTTTACATTCACATTTAAGCCAAACGTTTTGCTGAAAACAAACTACTACAGAAACACTTCAAGTTGCTAGGCATTACGCGACGCTGAAAAATTTCTAACGAAAGATGAAATAAAAACTAATGTATATGTGTAGTAAACATTTTTAATTACTTATTATTTAATGAGCTTTTTTTATATTAAGTTTTACAAATCACTAAGTAGTTTTTCAAAAATACTAATTACTAAACAGTTGGGACCGGGAAAAAATCACTTCTAATACCTACATAATATTCAGCGTAAAAGAATGGAGCTCAAATTTGAATTCTCCAAGAAAATAAACTTAAGGATAGACAAAATATGAGGTGTCAACTTTTTATTCCCTAAATAAAAAAATTTTCACTACACTACAAAAACCAAAAATTCCATCACTGAATTAAACTTAAAAGTCAGTCAACAAAAGGATCGGTGATAAATCAAGAAAAACGCAGTCGTATATTTCAAATGACTTTATTTTTTTTGCAACGTCCACCCGACACAATCGGCCTTTTGCTGCGTGACTTTTGCATCGAACTGTATACAAAACGCACACCCTATTAATCGATTCTAAAATAATAACAAAACATAACAACTTGATTTTTCTTTTTAAAAGCCTTTCAGCAAACTGTACAGTGTCGTGCGACGTAATATGGACTTGTAGCACTAACCATTTTACAAGGTTAAAAGTATATGTATGTATGTATGTGTACGCAGTTAAATGAAGCCTTATAGATAAACCTAAATGAAAACAAACAGAAAAAAATAGAAGAGAAGAATAGTAAAAGTCTGATCACTATGCGCTGTTCATAGAAGTCGCAAGAGCGTTTCAACTTCTACCACTGAACATTTTCAAGCTGAAAATGTCAAGTAAGGAAAACAATGGGCAACACTCCTACCATAAAAGACAAAATATCATTTATAAATATGTATTACGTGCTAAAAACACACTAGCATTGTATCAACACCTTTCCATACGGAAATGACTCTTGCATATCAAATTTTTATACGCGCACGAATTGAATTTCCTCCCTTATTTGTTATTTTTTAAGTATACCTATATAAAAAATTGAAGATGTAATGGGAGGGTTTAAAATTACTTGATTAAACATGCACGTCTAAATAATATGAAAAGAACAAGGACTAAATAATATAACAATATAATTGTAATTTCTAACAGTCTTAAAATAACTTACATAACATATCATAAAGAAAATGATTGGCGTCTCTAGTTGCTCAGGTTTTCTTTATACAATCAATTATTGTATTCGTTAAAACGTTTAAACCAAATTATGTGTACACCATGTACCAACATTTTGTTCTCTATTAAAATAAAGTATTCACTCAAAATATGTTAAAAGAGGATAAGTTAAGATTTTTTTCTTATTTCGGCTTATGTAGTTAAGCAAACTCCTAAAACTAACAGGAGCGAATACTCCTAAATAAAAACTATTAACCACTCTCCTTAATAATTATACTATCAAATTTTTACTAGGCTTTTATGTTGTTACAAAACATTTTTGAAATAGAATGGACATGTAATTATAACCACCTAGAAAACCAAGACGCTTTTACAATTTCATGCCATTCAATGCCAGGTACTATACTATCCAAGTGCGTTCTTGTAGTATTTGATCACATCGCTACACGTTATATCTCAGAAACGAAAAGGAATTTCTTAGTTAACACATCGTAAGTAATCAAAATAAATAAATTGTGGTTAATAATTGAGCAAAACTGCAATTGGCATAAAAGACAGTTTATGTAATCTAAATATCGAACATTTTGTTTCATTAAATTGCAGATCAATAGATAAGACAACACAGTGTTTACGAAAAAATCGGTTTCGTCAACATAAAAAACAATAAAAACAGTTATGTACACGCACAGCCAAATATCTAATGAAACTTTCGCAAATTTGAGCGTTTTTTAGCTTTGGTTAAAGAGTTACGATATTTTAATAGAAAAAGCTTGTTGTAAAAATGATTTTGTTTAACCTGAGTAATTAGAGACGACCAAATCAGTCACTAATAAAATGTTATACCCAGCAACAATATTAACCTAAAAACTAGGCTTCCCTTATACAGCTTATACATACACATAATGGTAATTATTTTGTCAAAAGAGTAACATTAATAACAGCGTTATCTTCAGCATTGTTATTATTATTATCATTTTATTAGTCTTTATTACAACACACAGAATACGATGACGACGACAATCGAATGAAGACTTCTTTTTTCACAAAATGTAATAAGAGAGTTAGAGAGAAATCGAATGAGTTGTTGTCCATATCGTGTAAGTCCATTGAATATATGACACGTTTAGGGGAAGGTCAGACTTCATAATTCTGTAAAAGTTCTGAAGCGTACATATCCATGGCGACCGGCAACTGACATTTTCGCACTATTATCGAAGTCAAAAATCCTTTGGCAATTTTGTCATTATTTAATGTAATGTTTTAGTACTAACAAAAAAAAACATCGATTCGTAAAATAAAAAAAAAATATCCAGAAATTTGGCCACAAGTAAAACATAGCAATGAATAAGCTACAAAAAACACCTTATATCGCCATTTTCTACATACAAGTTGAAAAATAGGGATAAAATCACCTAAGCAGCTTATACGTGATCCCTTCGATTAACATACATTAACTGAAGGCAATGCATTATATCATATTTATAACATATTGTATATGTATAATGTATACTATCTATATATGTATGTATATATGCGGAGTAGAAGAACGTCAAGGGCCTATCACAGACGCACGCGCGAGCCGGTCCCCCCGGGAGCCACACGAGCAAAGCAAGCGGGTAGGGAAAGGGAGGACCGCTTACCTGCAGCACTTATGTAAACTTACTATTTAAAGTTTAATCGTTACCATTTAATATTAATTAATTAATCATTATCATTATTAATAATATTCAACATAACTCCTCCATCGGGTAGGAACATGGACTCTCGCATAAAACAATTATTGTTATTTTTCAATTGAAGAACAAACTAGAAACTCATCGTTAAAAAAAACAAAATGGTTGGGAAAGAAAAAGTACGTCTACACAGTTAAATGCCAAAATTTTGGGCAGTATACCACTTTATGGTGAATCGCGTTGTGGGCGGCGAGCCATCGGACTGTTGAGACATTAAAAAATTACAATAACAAAATAAGGAAGACGCACCAGCGCATTGTCCGTCTCTTTTTATCGCGTTCGGCAGCACCACCACTAACCACCGTTATTTCCTTTGTATTGTTGGCGCTTTTAGAGTGTCGCAAGACCTCTATTGTTACCATTAACGTCATTAGTATTAACAATGTTACCTGACATGCGTACACGCGCGACGATATTAATGCATCATCGTGGTGCGATATTTGCTGCTACTTCGGAGACCGAGCAGGAACGAAGTCGCGGAACTGCCGCTGTTGTTGCTCAGACCTTCGCCGCGATTGTTGCGCCTGTGCGGACGACGTTCCACTGTTTATATAGTTAGCTCGCGAACCGTTTCTTACTGATGTAGCTGTAGGCACAGATGAACTATGATGACGTCCCTGTTGTTGAGACGCATCTTTTTGCTGGTTCCCGTCTAAAAAAAAAAGAGAAAACCAATAAAAGTATTAGTAAATATTCATAACATGGATATTATTTTCTTAATTCTGCACCAAAAACTAATGAAATTTTAACCAAAATGGTAGATATTTAGCATTACAATATCATTATTTAAATCCAAGTGATGTACCAAACTTAACATAGCCCGTATTTAACCAATGTACTGATGAACCGGCTAATGGGCTTGTTCAGTAATTTTTTTAATTCATAAATAGAAAGTGCAAGTTAAAAATAAGAGATCCTAAAAAAATCAAGTTTATTCGCACGCATAGTGTCTTAAAACAATTACAAAGTGCATCTTCTAGGGAAAAGGTGCGTGGCCAGGCGTTTCGTCACTATACGCATAGGCTTGGTGATTGTACCCCACTCAACGTTAGTTATTAGTCATTACAGGCTGTATTTACGAAGTATTCATTGTAGGTGTACATATTTTGACTCAATATGGCTTCAAAAATGGGCTTATTAAAATTGTAAAATTTCAGAATATAAAATACAAAATAAAAACATGCTTCGGATAAACGACTTATTTGTTTGCCATCTGTCTAAAGGCTAATGAGAACGACACGGCAAGATGTGATATGACTTTATCAATCAAAAGCAAGAAATTTTATATTTTTGTTTTAAATATAAGTTGAAGAGGACATACTTATATAAAAATATTAAAAAAGGGAAGAATTAAATTAAAACATTTTTGATTACCAAAACAAAAGCTGAATTACACAATACACACTAAGGTGACACAGTTACCATTTTTGCTGCTATGAGCGTTTTTTCGGTATTAAGTATTAATAGTACATTATAATTTTCTCTTTTAATTTTGTCTTCCAATATTCCTAATCTTCGTCTATAGTTAGGAAAGTAATTCCTGGTGGTTTAATGTCTCCAAGATGTATTATACAGAGGAAAAGCCCACATATAGAATTTATTTTAATCAAGCTTTTATTGAGTAAATAGGTATGTCATTAGTCAATTTGAATTTTTTAGAGAAAACTAAATAAGAATAAAATCTAAAATAATAATTCTTACTAGTAATCTTTTTTTTATACCTTTTTATATTAAAGATCAAAGTTTGTATGTAAAAAATAAGCAGGAAGGACTTTTTTTTTGCCTTTGCCTTTTTATACCGCCCCTTATTTTGCTCAACTGGTAAATTACTGGGAGTAAAATATATAGTATTAATACATTCGAATAGCAGTAATTAATCAGGAATAATTTATGTTAGATTTAAATAAAAAAAATGAAATTATTTAATATGCATTACCATTATTAATAAATAGTTATTCAACTAATATCGTAAGTACCATTTGAGCTTTAATAATTTCATTCCTGTACTGACGTGGGTACCCTTTATTATTATTAAAATAGTTCATAATCGTAAATGTATCAACTTGTGATACATATGCTAATAGAAGCAACTTTATTGTTAGTTAAGACACTTTTTCCCAGAATACCACGCTTTATCTGAACGGCTGAAAGCGGTTACGGTGTACCTCCGAATCCAGAGTTGCGTACAGTAACGTAATTAGCCGCTGCGCTGGGTTTCTTCAACTCTTGTATCTCAAAAACTAAAATAGCTAATGATATGACATTTTAAGAGTATAAAGAAAATATTGAGTACTACACAAATCCGTATAAAAACAAAAAAGAAAAAAGAATTTTATGGAACAATCCCATTAGTTTATATAGTAACCATTTAGTATTTTTATACTGGCCATTTTGGTAATAAAATATTGGCCAAAAGTTGATTAGGTAGGTACTGCTAACCGAAAATAGATACTGCCCGTTTAATTTGCTGACTATTTTAAAACATTCTTCGTCTTACTGGGAATCAGGTGAAATATTCTGACCTTTTATTAAACATAACCATGGCCTTGTGGCCCTTACACATAATTTTTAATACTTAAAGATTCAACACCAGACATGGACTGGTCCTACTTATCTTTGCTAGCCTACCGGATTGTAAGAGAAAAGAAAACTGTTTATGTTGCAACTATGTAAGTTATCTAATTATTATATTAACTTTGTAAGCTTATTCATTCTATTGTCTGTTATACATATTATATTCTTTATTGTAGTATTATCAGTTACCATTTTTGTTGGTACTGTCAGCCCTATATCTACCTACTTGTTCTGTTATGTAAGTAATACTGTGTAGTAATGTACGAAAATCTTGTAAATAAATCATATCAAATAGAATCAACTATTTGTAGATGTAAATGACGACATGAAAGCATAAAATTTTAAAATAACGTGTATAAAAATTCTGAATTATAAAAAACATAAATAATACCTACATCTTTACTTTCGTATCTTTGTTGCAATAAAAAAAAAGTTATAAGAAACCTTTAAGACGCTATTAGTAATCAATTAAATGAACATAAATTACCACGAATTTCAGTCTGCTGTTGCATACTTCTTCCAGTTCCAGGACTTGTCGTTACGGCGGGCGCTGCTGACGGAGAGGGTGAAATGGAAACAGATACTCCGCCTCCCACCTTAATAGCAGAACTAACTGAGGCTTGCAGCTGAGAGGGTTCGGAAACACTTTGAGGCTGTTGGTGCCTGTCTTTTAATTGCTGCTGATATTTCTCCTTTTGTGCGGCGCGTATCTCTTTATGATGTTGCGCAACTTGGGCGTAACTCATTCTAGTCGTGGAAACAGAAGAGCTTGCGGCACCTCCCACAGTCTCCTTATATATTATAATATTATTTAATTTAATAAGGAAGTACTTGTTTGTGACAATTAGACATATAATTTACTAAACAATCAAAATTCGATATATCCAGGAACAAAGTATTACATCGTACACATGCACCACACAAATACACACACACATACAAACACACCCAAATAGTACTTAAGTCACTACATATAAATAAATGTAAAAAGGAATATGAGAGGCAGACTAGCTATACCGTGATAAAAACTCGTTATGGATTAAAAAAAATCTCGAATTTAAAAAAAAATGTTTAACATTTTCTGATTTTTCCACAAATTGGCCACCGAGTTTAACAAATGCATTATTTCTAATAAGACTTACTGATGTAGATAAAGGTGGTGGCGGTGAAAGTGGCATTTTTGAAACAGCTGTTTCGGTGCGAGAGCTTTGCCGACTAACAGGCAAGTGACAAGAGGAAGGGGTTGCTGAAGCTGCAGGAACAGCTACAGGAGCAGCAGTAACGCAAACTGATGAACGAGAAGTGGCCGTTGAGAAAGGACACGTGGTTTCTGTAGCCGATACGGTTGTCGTCATAGTGGCTGCATTCGTCGTTGTCGGACATGAAATTATCGTTTCTGGTTCGCCATTAAAAAAAACATCATCAGTCTTAGTCGCCTTGTCCGCCATCGTACATTTTGCATTTGAAACAGGAACTATTCTGCAAAAAAAAGCAATAAATGTACAATTACATGGCGAAAATGACTGACCAAGAACTTAATCCGTTCTTATTAATTTGGCTTCTGCGCTTTTCACGTATATAAGCTGCGTTGTCGATTCAGTTGGACAAGTAAATACCTTTATTAAGATCCGTTTCCAACATTTGAAACACTTCCGTTAGCAGCAAATAACTGCATATTTTCACATATTATATAAACATCTTTGATGTGGTTGATAAGTTATCAAAACTGTCTATGGGCATGTTAATGAAGGCAAATAACATCGAAATCGCTGTCCACGTCTGGCAGTTTTGGTAAATTACTGAACACAAGGCGTTCTTACAATAGTTTAACAACAAATAAAATTTGGTTTTCTAAGACAGTTATAACAACGCTTAAGCTAATAAATGCACAACCTTCCCAATGGACAACTTTTCTTACAACACCCCCTTACATTAATTAAATTAATCTTTTAAGTTTACAAGAAATTTTTACTATTGAAACATATCTTATAGTCCCAATTAAACAAAAAAAAAATACTCCTCTGTTAAATGCTGATNTATTACAATATTCCTGGATCATTAGCTACTATGAGTACTGCCAATAGATATTACGCACCAAGGGAAGAAAGATCCCTTTGAAGGCTAATTTGCGGCTAATTATCCAATAGTTTATATTTTTGGCAAAACAAACAAAAATTTTTGCCGTTCGGTTTTTAACTTTCCGCAGTCCGGACCTGGATGTGCCGAATATTCTAGAACTGTAGCTATATTGAATAGATGTTTCGTTTCTATTACAATATTCCTGGATCATTAGCTACTATGAGTACTGCCAATAGATATTACGCACCAAGGGAAGAAAGATCCCTTTGAAGGCTAATTTGCGGCTAATTATCTAATAGTTTATATTTTTGGCAAAACAAACAAAAATTTTTGCCGTTCGGTTTTTAACTTTCCGCAGTCCGGACCTGGATGTACCGAATATTCTAGAACTGTAGCTATATTGAATAGATGTTTCGTTTCTATTACAATATTTCTAGATGATTAGCTGCTATGAGTACTTCCAATAGATATTACGCACCAAGGGAAGAAAGATCCCTTTGAACGGCTAATTTGCGGCTAATTATCCAATGGTTTATATTTATGGCAAAACAAACAAAAATTTTTGCCGTTCGGTTTTTGACTTTCCGCAGTCCGGACCTGGATGTGCCGAATATTCTAGAACTGCACCTATATTGAATAGATGTTTCGTTTCTATTACAATATTCCTAGATGATTAGCTGCCATGAGTACTGACAATAGATTTTACGCACCAAGGGAAGAAAGTTCCATTTGAACTGCTAATTTGCGGCTAATTATCCAATGGTTTACATTTTTGGCGCCAATTTCGCCATGCTAACTTCAAAGGGGTGGAAGAAAATACGGCTTTTCTTCCCGAATGTGAATTACCACACGAGCTAAAGCGAGCGTCAGAATTAACACCAAAAGTAGGTGCCCAAAATTATTCAAATTTGATTTGTAGATAATGGTACACTATTATTACACCTAATTAGTTTATATATTCCTAACAGTTAATGTCTGAGCGTCTTTTCCAAATATGTAAGTGGTTAATTACCCTTGATTTACCCTGTTCACAATAAATACGTAAATTAGAAACTCAAAAACAAAACATAAAAAATAGCAATTTCGCTTTGTATCATCGAATGAGGTATTTTCGAATAATTAAATGGTGTTTGCTATCGCGAAATCCGCGTAACACTAACCAACAAAAGTCACCTTTGACCCCACGTCTCAGTTTTGAACGATGCCGGCTTTCCGTTTAGAAAGCCCATAAAGAAGCTCGCTCAAAGGTCCGCGAAATATTGTTAGTAGGCTATGAAAGCGATGGACTTTCTTTGACTTCAACCAATGTAAGTAACTGGTAAGCAAGTACCTGCAAGAAGTAAAATTGATAATGAATACAGATGGTTATCAAACCGATTGAAATTAACTTTCTTTTTGATTGACTGGCTTCAATTATTCAGATGTTATCAGTAAAAGTAAAAATTATCTACTATATTTCAAAGAAGTAATAGTAAGTATAGTAATAATTTTTGGGTAATAATAAAGAAGGAAAATTTTAGGTCTAAATTCATTTGGAACGTTGATCATCTTTTGGTAAATTTTGATATCATTTCATATTTGAAAATCTTTTTTTCAGTTAATGATTTGATTATTATTCTATTTCTTTTTTAATGCAGCGAAGTTGACCATGAAACCTATAATTATTTGTTTATAATGAGCAAGAAGACAAATTTAATTAATTAATTGGTTTGTTTACAAAATGTATTGGTAGCATTTGAATTATTATTTTGAACATGACTACAATTTATGCCAAAATTAGTTTTGAACGAATAAAAAATCAAATTTTAGCTGAAGGCCTAAAGTATATCTATTATTTAAACAAATTTATTGTTTTTTATTTCCTTAATGTTGTTATTATCACTAACCGGGCTATGGAAAAGGAATATATATGTATTGGAAAGTGTTAATTAATTGGAAGATAATTTATTCAAAACTTCCTGCTAATTCATTGTTAATGTATGCAATTGGTAAGAAATTTAAGATTAATTATTTATTGAGGTAGAGAATATAAAAAATATATAATACTTAATTGCTATTATTAACCAATTTAACATTTATTTGAACACAGAAGGGAACTAAGTGAAAAATCTTAAGCAACAAAAAGGAAACTGTATACTTTTCCGGTTTGTGGTCTCACTTGAACGGAAATTGTTACTTAGCTTTATTATTATCGTTGAAAATGTTTAATATTTTCACATACAGGAACTTAATAACTTAAGATTTGTGTTTTATTAACTTTCTATAAGCCATTTTTCAGTAATTTTCCGAATTTTATAACGATTAGGCAATTTATAACTATTTAACAATAAATTCGATAAAATATTCGCGTTCTATTTGACATTTGTAAACAGGTATACATTCCACGAATGACAATCGACCTACACCTTAAGGGTATCATTTGGTTTCATCTTAGCCTCATCTTTATCAGAATTTCTCTGGTTTAACATTCTTGCGCTACCCGATATTTGCCTTATTAACAGCTGTTTATATACGAAATCTTAATCTAAACAATATTTTCCACCTTTCCATAAAGAACCGTCGAGTATCATCCCCATGGTAATGATAATATCGAAACATATTGTGTAGTCTTTTAGCCATTCAGAGATAATACAAAATATTCGTTAAAATTTGATCTTTCACTTGTCCTAATACAGGCAAACTAGATAGGAATGTAATATTTGTCACATGTCCGAGTTCATTGTCTCTGAATCACGTAGGCGGAAAAGAGAAATTGTTTCTTTTATTTATCTTTTTCTTGTTCACCTGTTCAATTGTCTCGTTAGTACATACGTAATCAAAATCACAACGTACACATATATTAAAACGCCTTCATATTCTTCTAATTGAGAGCAGCTCAACGATCAATCCTATCGAATACTTAAACACCTTCCTTTAGTATTTCTACCATAAGCACATCAAAGCATACTTAAAGTAGTTGTTAAGATACGAAACTGCAGAGGTTTAACCAGATCTTAGAGCAACAACCTCGAAAAAAATACGAAAACGCTCTAGGGAATGTCGTCGCTAGTAATTATTCATTTACAGAGTGTTTCCGAACGAAAGTCACACAAAAGAAAAATACAAATATCATCATCATATCAGAACTTATTATAAAGAATAAAAATATATATATAGGTGTGTCTGTTGTGGCTAATCTCACAAATGCGCCAAAGTAACTTTAATTTAATTTTTAATGGAAAGGAATAGGGAAAATTCGTCAATGATTAAACTTTATTCCATTTCAATCATCAATAATTTTCTCTGTTAGTTATGGACAAGACGATTGAAAATTTTAAAAATTAACCCTTTAAAGACTTCGCACCCGTACACCTTTAACAATCTTTTACGAGTTTCTAAATTAACCGTTCGTAAGCATAGAAGCACTTTATTGAAGGCGACTCTGCGCTATCCTCTGCTTTATATCCCTACTACTCCTTCCGTCCTGACTTATCTGACTTCCTAGATACCTAAAATCAGCCACTTCTTCTAATTTTTCGACCCCTATCTTTATATTCCCTACTTTTTCTTCCCTTGCATACCAGTATTTTAGTTTTACTTTTATTTATTTTCATACAATACTGTTTTGGTCAATACCGCTTCCATTTTATTTAAAGCTATCTCTAACTCCTCCTCGCTAGATACTAATACTGCTATATCATCTGCAAATCTAAACATACTAATCTTTTATCCCTGTATATCTATCCCTACAGTTGTACTATCTTTAATGATGTTGATCGCGTCTTCGATGTATAGATTGAAAAGTATCGGTGACAGTGTGCATCCCTGTCTGACTCCCTTCCTAACATTTACTTCTCTACTTTGCAGTCCCAGCTCTATAACTGCCTCTTACTTTTTATATAATCTAATCATCACTCTTCAATCTCTAAGTATTGATATAAATCACATAATATTTTATTGTTATTATTTACTTATTTACGTATTACAAATTCACTTTTCTTACACGCATATTTCTACTATTTAAATCAAAATTTTAGTTATGTGTTTGATATGGTTATAGATTTTGATACACTCTGTATATGTCTGTACGTGGCTACTACTTATATAGGTATATATACAGTTGATCAATCAAAATGAAAGCAATGCCTTGACACAACCAAAAAAATCGTGCTTCGAATCCATTACCAATTGATTTAAATAGCTAAGCGGGCACGTAAGTGGTTCGAAATCGAAATTGCAAAACTGAACATCCAAAATTGGACTCTTTTTTACTCAGTTCTCAGCACGCAAGAGACAAGACCGGCAAAAACTTGTTCGGCTAGAAATGAAATCAGTTCGAATTTGAGTAGCACTTGTCGACTGCGACCCTGTTTTTCTTTTTAACTGTATGTTGTGCTCATAAACACTTAGTAAGTACAACTATGTCCTGAAAACGGTACGAGGTTCTTTTCCAAATTCGAAATTTGAGTTTTCGTTTCGGATTTTTGATTCTACGAATCAATTTTCAGTAGTTAAAGATTGAGAATCGGGACTCAGTTTCATAGCTACAAATTAAGTAGACAGCTTTTGTTCTAATTATTGGCTAATTATTTCGCTCTTAACTTTAGTATTACGCTTTTGTTTTAATTGTCAATGGTGATTGGTTTATTATTCTTACAACTGCTGCGATTTGTTGATAAACTGTTTACTTGTTGATTAGAACGGGTCGAACTAGTAAGATTAAATTGTCCTTGCGCCTATTTCTGTTTTATTTATTTTTCTTCCTGTGATGGCGAACGTTTTGATGAAAAGATTTACATCGCGGAATGTACGATAGGCATGGATTGTTCGTTGGCTTTAGCGCTGCAAGGATTCTACGGCGATCTGCGATTTTTCATACGTATAAGGCCCGATCAGGCAGCTGGTTTTACCTGTTCAGAAGTACGATACAATCTCCATGACAACCACCTCGCTGTTCAGAAACGACAAACTCGAAATGCACCCGCGAATGAACACGTAAAAAAATATGAACTGTTTTTGGTTTTTATACCATTATCCCTTTATACCTTTACGAAAACGATAATTCCATTGTGCGTTTAGCTTCACTTTTGAAAATTTTAAAACAGATTTGTTGTTAGACAATAAAAAGACAGTCATACTTGAAATAGCACAAATATCTCAAAAGATACACCAAGTAATTAAAGAACCACGAATAGCCAGTAATCTATAACAATCGCTAATACAGTGGAATTCGTTTATTCCGGCTATGTTGACCAACCGCTTAATATGAAGTAATTGCAGTGTTAACTTTGCTTTTCATATAAAATTTTCTCTAGGAAAATTTGGGTACAATGGCTCCGTTTAAAATGACATATCGTTAATTATGACTGATTCTCAAGAAATCATATCCGGCTGTAGTGACCCAAATGATTAATAATAACATTTTCGCTTATTTTTCTGACCTTTCTTATGTATATTGATATTACGATTCATCGTTATTTTTCTTTTTCTGTTGATAAATACATACAATTTGTAGTTTTTCTCTCTATTAAGCTAAATAACTAACCAAAATGGAAAGTTGTTTATTTCCTAAGACTATGCATTGTATGACGTGTTTTGTCATTTCCCTTCGATGTCATTATAAGCAGATTCTGCTGTAATCGTAATTTTTAAAGAATAGTAAATAGTTTCCATTTTTTTTTTTAATTTGTCCACATTTTGATCGAGTTCAATGTGGTATCTATTAGCTATATTTCGTTTATCTTAATTAAAATTAATTAGTAAAACTT
The DNA here is from genome assembly GCF_000699045.2 of Agrilus planipennis. NCBI lineage: Eukaryota > Metazoa > Arthropoda > Insecta > Coleoptera > Buprestidae > Agrilus > Agrilus planipennis. The sequence goes on from NW_020442467.1 coordinate 2,672,796, forward strand.
ACTTATCGGGGGAATTTGGTGGCGTAACGTGCTGTTGTTCCCTACCATTGGAAGGCGCCGTGGACGATTCTTTGGAGTCGCTTCCTTGAAACCGGCCAGCGCCGTATGGAGATGAACCTCTAGTTGGATCATCCGGACCACAGCCTGTTTCCTTACTGTTTGTTCTTGTCTTTGCTGTACCACGAACTACATCTGCCAGTCGGTTATTTTCACCCCAACAATTTGACGTAGGTGCTGTCGAACTGTCCACCGCCACCGGTTGTGTCTGTAAATGGTGTGACGATTGTGGCTGTATTGGTTGTGGCTGATGATGATTGTTATGGTGATGGTGTTGATTTTGAGAGGAAGATTCGCCGCAGGCGCCCGACGTTAAAGACACCTGCGGCGATTGTTTAATCGGTAATTGCCCACTTGAATGATCTGAAATAACAAAAACAAACATATTCCTGTACTCAGTAAAAAAATCAAAATGATACATACGTATTATGTAGTTAATTTAATTCTTTAACAATCATGTTGCAGTAAACCGGGAGTCATGTTATAACCCGTGGTTGTTGATCAAATGAACATAAATGTTAACTTTATTGCACGTATCACCAAAAGAGGAACATATCATAATTAATCGATAGTATCATATATTTTAAGTTATAGGGTATTTTGGGCTCTATAAACATACTCTGTCGATGGTTTTGCTATTTGGAAACCTGCGTTTAAAGCACATTCTTAGTCGCATCATGGAGCACATTAAATCACAAGTAGGAACTCGAACTACTGATGTTAATATGGAAAACTGCTTTTAATACCCTTAATTAGTTCTACAAAACAAGTTCTCACTTTTAAATACATATTTTTAATTGCCTAATAAATATGTTTGATTCTCATATGTTTTATTTTCTCTAAAGAGATAAATTACCCAAATTGGTACTATTGATGGTATTATCGCTTCCCCTTGGTGCCTATTTCTTGATTTTTTACATTAAACCAGGCAAACATTTACCACAATCTCATCTACTGGGAAGCGGTGGAAATTGTAGCACACTTCCTCGTTTGCTTTAGTTAAGAAAAAAATAGATATGTGACGCGGCAAGAAATATCATTTTTCCAAATTTAGACCGCCTGCTATCGCTATCGTAGAATTTCTTTAGTTTATACTGTACAATATGAACATGCATGATTTTTATTTTCAGCAGGATGATGCTACTTGTCGCGTGAAAGAAATCGTCTACGCTAATACTCCAGACAAACAATTCCAGCCCTCGATTTTCGAGCTGTTATTCGAAAGATGGGGCCTCAGCGAAAATGTCGTACAAAAATTCCTTAAAAGAATGACCTTTTACAGGTAGAGGTCGAAGTGAGAATTTACTAGAGATCATTTTCCACAATTAATTATAGACGCTTTGAATTTAAATATTTGTGTAGCAGGTACAGTATCAGTTTATGAAATTATTGGGCATGAATCTATTAAATCTCTAGTCTGTACAAATGTTTTGTGGACTGTTTTTGGGTTTATTAATAAAAAACTTGTACAGGTAAAAATCCTTTGTAGAAACACTTTTAGTAATCACAATTATAATTTTAAGACATACCTGGTAAAGGAGGAAATGCCGATTCTTCAAGGTCGAACTGCGCACCCCGAGTTTGTTGCAATCCCTGCTGCTGCTGTGAAGTTTGCAATGAGCCACCGGATATGGCCAATGCCCCATCATCATCTTTTCGTTTTCGTCGGTGTCGTGGAGGTACCGGTTCTTTAACGACATTTACGGGGGCTAGCAATAAAGGCCTGTATAGTATAGCGCCACCTTCATCCATAACGACACTTGTCCGAACTACTTCTTGCAAACCTGCGAAAAATCAAGGAAATTCTTATTGGGGGATATTATATATTACAAAATAAACCCGTTTATTCTTGACATAATTAATAGGATAATAAACCTATTATGTTGATATAATATATATTCCAAGTAGTTCTTTTGATTTTGTTGCAAGTATATTAGAATTGTTTGTACTATAACATTGGAAGCTACTGATAATAGGTACTTTGTAAAAAAGAATACGAGATAAATTATTATTGACAGCACCAATAAGTTAGAACTCAGGAAGTAGTTTTAAATGTTAATGAATAACTTATTTTTTTTAATATTTACACGATTAATATTTTATTCAAATTATCAAAGCAAGTATACTGCGTAATTTGAGTTTATTTTTTATTTTATAACAACCAAAAAAAGTCGAATGGGAACTGATTTCTTTTAACCTTCAGAGCCACCATCCTATAGTAAAATAACACTGTCACGATACGAAGTGTGTGGATAGATACCACCTCGCACAACTGCCTTCACAGCACAGTGACTACATCAGGCGATATATAAATACACAAAATGTATAACCGTTTTTGAAACTTTTGTTGTTTCACCTCGTTTCTTTATTTATGTTTGCATTTATGTCATTATTGATTTATATACATGTATTAATATAAATGAAGTGTGGACTAATCGCAAAATTTAATTTTAACACAATCCTGCAGATGTAGATATAGACTCCAATTTTATTTCATTAGGACTATAATAAATTTTCTGTCGAGTTAACCGCGGCCGTGTGGTACCGAGCCCGTCGTCTCCTGCCTTTCGTAGATAAAATAAATTGACAAAAATTGTACATTGCAGTTTGCTTAATAAACCAGTTGTAGGAAAAACATTTTTTTTTTCTATTTCTTGTTACGAAATTTCATTTGTTATTAAAATATATTACAATCAAATAGAGATTTAACAAAGGAAGAAAAGGACAATTAGGCCACATAAGAAACAGAGGGAATGTAGCCGTATAATTCCCATCTTAATACCGTTACCGTACTGTAGGATGTTGCCTCCAGGTATTTATTCTCAAAGGATCAATTAAAAAAAAGTACCCATAGCCCTACAGTTATTTATATCAGTAAGGAAATTATGACAAAAAATCAAGAAGTTGCAATTATTCAAAGTCACTAAAAATGTACTTTGGTATTCTAATTAATGATTAGTAAATAATTAATTTTCATTCATATAAGTAAATAATATTTATCAAACAATTGCTTGAAGCCGTGTTGTTATTTCTTTTTGAATTATTCAAAATCTACATTCCAAATGTGTATTATTTCTTCTATAATTCTACTGTATCTTTAGAATTACATTAACGGATGACCCACTTCCGTTTATACTGGTAAACACAATTAACTGCTGTTATGTATTTTTATCTTTAACATTTTTAGGGTAGACACATTTTTATTAAATTAATATCTAAAATAAGTGAACTAACCTGTTGTAGCAGATGCTGGTTCTATACAAGTATCATCATTGTTGTTATGTTGACCAACTTTTACTACATCTCCACCCTTTTTTCCTCCTGGTGAAACAGACGGCGGTGGAGCCTGTCGACCGCCACTCCCACCACCACTCGTTTGATTCGTTTCATTTTGCTGACCAGTCGTTGATGCAGAAGAGGAATTATTTTGATTAGCATTATTATTGTTATTTCTATTCTGTTTACGAGGACGACCACTTCCAGTTACTCCCGCTCGAAATGGCTGTGGTGGCTTGAAAGTTTGTGGTGCTAACCCATTTACCTGGAATACGCTACTAATATCATAGTAGCCAGCAGCTCCCGTTGGCCACGCCTGAACTACTGAAGTATAGAACGGAGGTTGCTGCTGTTGATGGTATGGAGACTAACAAAAATAAATTTAAATGTAACTTTTCATACATAACCCTTTAAAATCAAATCAAATAAATAAAGGAAAATTTATTTTGAAAAAAAAGTAAAATAAATAAAACCGACTTCCAAAATTCCTAAAGCACTTAATAGCAAAAAATAATTACAGGTTTCTTTTTTATTACTGAATACAATAGCTTTCTTTTCTTTCCGTAGTGCGTATATAGTTTACATATCTGAGATCACAAAGTGTTACGTTCGTTCTCCCAAGCGGAAGCGATATTAGCATTTTCATAAATGTTACATTAGCAAACCAGTTTTTTCGGTACATTTGTATGAGAATTACATACGTTTCTATTTTTCGTCTGTTTTTTTACTAACGTAAATGAGCTGATATTAACTAACTAATTAATATAAACAAAATTTTAATTCAATATCTGTCTGAAATACATAATTTCATTTATACTTTAATCCGGCCCTGTCGACCTTCAGTCTCTAATCTATGTTCAATAGTTCTCCTGCTGTGCGGTTGCTACAATAGGTTGTAAAAAGATATCAACGAACTTTAAAAGTTACTCTACCATATCTTTGAGGTTTCTATACTTAACTCTAAATATTTTTTCCTTTAATGTATGTTAAATAAAAATACTCCACCCACACATGCCACCATAAAATTTTAAAGATTATAATTCCACTTATTATAATGTGAATTATATTTGATGTTAGAGGGAATTTAGAATGAGATGAACCTTCACCTTGGCTTGCGCAATGATAAAACTCCAGCCAGCTTATTGATTTCTACATTTCTACCTCTTAAAAACATCGGCCGTCATTTTTTACCAGACCTATGTGCCTAGTGACGCACATGGTTAGTGTTAATATAAGTGTGACAAGACCTGTAATTCATGCATCTCAAAGTTCATGTCATTCTGAACTACCAAACTCATATTTTACATGAAATGAAACCATTCAAATCGATACTATTATGAAGGGATTGTCCATAACATAAAAGCATATCTCTGCATAAATATTAAAAACTTTGTATAATTTTGTTTTGATTTGAAATGTGAAACTATGACCTTCATCCATATGGATCCAGTACTGCTACATCTAAGTTTTTTGCATTTTAATTTTCAAAATGTGATATAATGATGATTAGTACATATATGTAGCAGAACTCGTTACATATAAAATCCATGAACTTACATAAACGTGCACCTGATTGGGGTAGGTAACGGATTGGCCAGGGGTGCCGTTAGCAAAGATAAACCTTTGTTGTCCAGGCGGAAAGGCAGCTGGATCATAAACAGCTGTAGGTGGAGGTGTAACCCGGTAGCCGTTCTTGAAAGCGGACGGTATAGGTGGCGCTATGGGCATCCTATTCATCGGTTTCGCTTTAATACGTGCCATTATCGGCCTTCCTTGAAATTCACGCACTTCTTCACGCAAGTAACGGTATGCCCGCTGTGCATCATCATCTGATTCAAACGTCACATACCAATTGTTATTGTGCGCGAATTCGCACGATATGAAACGTGGACAATTTTCACCAGAAAATAAATTCTAAAACAAAACATTTATCAAACATAATTTAGCATAAAAGTTTCTTAAATACATTGTACTCAATTTAATAGTTAAAAAAGAGTTGCATTGGCAGGGAATCGAATCAAAGTCTGCCACTCTCCCACCTCCGTTTTTGTTACATGAGTTATATATACATATGTACATATACCTATATATACTTTTTACTAAATATGTACAATAAGATCTTCCTTTAATTCTAGACACAAAGTAAGCATTTAGTTTTCGGAACGACTGTGTCATCGCCAACGAATTATTGCATTAATATGACCTACGCTGACAACCAATAAATGATCTTTGTTAAAAACGATTGTTCGCCGTCACGTTTTCTTATTTAGGTAAAAACACGATCAAAAAATCAGTTTCTTAAAAATCATTTCCAAGAAGTAAAACTTAGCTATATTAGGCAAAAATCTGTACAAAGGGCCCAAGAGTCTTGATGTTAAATGCTTCCAGTCACAAATTTTGGAAAAAATGAAAAATTAAACATTATAGACAGTTTTTCGTGTATCTTCTGGCGTTCTACCTCCTTAAAAATGCAAACTGCCTATTTTTGCGGATTTTCTTGATTCCCAGAGTTGGCCAACTTCACTAAAATAATAAGGCCACTCTATTTCCCATAGGTTGTTTGGAATTCTATAAAATCTCAAGTGAGTTTTAGGCCTTCATGATTGTACTCGACAAAGCATCAATTCACTCTCTCATGGAATATAAATAAAACCAGAAATATTCGCAAAAATCAATGTGCTTGGTCAAACACGACCGATACTTTGACTATCAGTTACGATGTCACCACCAGAAATGCTTACTTAGTCTATAGTTTTCGATATCTGAAATTTTTGAAAAAGGTGATAAGGACTACGTTTTTTCTCTTTAATGTACAAAACTCTCTCTAAATAATAACATTTCTTTTCGAGAAAAAATAATATTTAACATCATCATCATCATCATTGGGTCGTAAGTCGGAAGACTGATTGGACACGCACCTTCACTCCTTATCCTGAGCCAATTTTTGCATTTCGTGAAAACCAGAGCACCCTACATTCTCTCTTTACTCTTATTTCTGCTTCTAATACGCCTCCAACTAAGCTTTCATGTTTCAGAAGATGTCCTATCATCGTGTGTCATTTATTTTTAAGTATAGGTACATCCATATTAAGCATTTTTCCTATTGTACATTGTCAAAAGATTTTATAAATAAAATCTACGAATGTTTATATACGCTCTTCCCTTTCCTGTCGTTTTATTTATTACCCGTAAAGTCAAATAGCCCTACGCGTTCCCCTATTTCGTCTAAACTCTTCTAATATTTGTTTTGCATACATCTCTACATGATTATAGCTAAAATTTTCGACGCATGAAAAATTAACCTAATTGTTCTAAAATTCTTTCATCTATCCGCGTTTGTCTTTTTTTAGGATTTATTTATATATCAAAAATATTTTCTGGTCTTCATATAACTAATTAATAATATTTAAATTTGGTGCAGAAATAGTGCAGAATTAAATGAAGAAAACACATTTGAATTATGATTTCCTATTATTTCCTTTTTTTATAAGGCAATACTTTTACAAATAATAAATAAACATCGTAATAATGTGTAATAGTTACAAAAAGTTTTACCTTAACGTCTTCAACGGGCGTATTGTCCGGTATTTCCCGCAGAATGACGATGCAACGTTTATGGTTCGGTCGCACCTTAACTCCTTCTTCGTCGACTTGCACATTGGGCGATTCCCGCAAAACTTCCGTTATTAACTTAATATCTTTGGTAAGCTTTTTTACCTGATTGAAATTGGCAACCGTCCAAATCGGAACGTATTGGTCGTTGTCCATTTGCGACAGCAAATAGGCATCATTAGCTAAGTTTTCTCTTAAAAAATGAAAAAGAAACTAATTACAACACAAAAATATACAGTAAAAGAAACTGAACTAATATCCACCCGATCTCAATCTAGCTTACAAGCAAGTCAAACTTATTTTATCAAATCATTATCTAAACTTCATATGTCTGTAACAATGTCTTCTCAATTCATCATTTATCTTTAAATTATTAATGATCTGATGAAGATAACTACGGTTTGATTTTATATCCATATAAACCCAATACAGACCCTGTATATACCCATGATAGTAATTTTTCAGGGTATTGTTTTTAATAAAAACTGATTTTTATTTTTCATAGTCTAGGTAATTTTACGACAACTCCAAAGAATTAAATATAAAGCATATAAATATAAAATATAAATGAATTCACATTAGACAGTTACAATAAACTTGATTTCAAAATATTACTTACAGTATAGAATTTTGTTATTTAAAATATCTGAAATTTATATAAAGCTACTAACCGTGAATAGTGCAAAGATAAATGATAAAATCGGTTTTTCGAAA
>NW_020442467.1:2680655-2699570 GCF_000699045.2 Agrilus planipennis
TAAAATAGCCGGTATATTGCCACAAAATTTTATAATACTTTACCAAATAGTTTAAAAGCATTAGAATATACAAAAAAAGTTATTAAAACCAAATTGACTAATTGGATTAAACCTATAAGTATCTGATAATCTTGTTCATACCTTGTTGAGTGTATAATATAAAAGAAAATATGCAAATTACAATATGTATATTAAAGATACAGGGAAATTGTAAGTTGATGGATTAAAAATATTATAATGTAAAAATCTGAAAGAATATTATGTGCGACGAGAGAAAAAAAAGTTTACATTTAAGTTTTAGTTTGTAAATTAATCCAGACCTATGTGCAGATTGCAAAGCTGCAAGTTCGTCAGGTATAATGTTTATATGTTACGAATTAACTATAACTATTATACATATGTAAATTATTTATCTTTCTGTGAAGCAAACTTAATTTAAAGTTATTATTATTATTAATAAAGACTATTAATATTAAATACTGTAAGTGTACAGTTGACGTTTTTTTCTGGTCTTTACACTGGCCTATCTCTTATAATACTGTTTGATTTGCTATTATCAAGTGCAATTAACTTGAATCATTTAAACAAATTATATATAAAATTCCTTAACCTTGTTTTTGTCAAGCTTCATGACTCATAATCTTCCATTTCATTGTAATACAGAAATGTTGATACCTTTATTTACCAATACAAAAACCTATCATACAATAACTTTTCTTTTGCTGTTCTAATATTATATCATATTCAGGTGATATAATTTTAGAAAAAGATCCCCTTTAAAAAATTATCCCTACCTCTGTGTCTACTCATCAATCTCAACAGAAACTTGCTTTAAGTAAATTTCATAATCTATACACTGTGTATGTCAACTCAAAGAAATAGCAATTATAATGCTGTGTAACAGTTTATGAAATTACAGTTTAGAATTTTTAGAGAGATATGATATCAAAATGGTGTAATCTCAAACAACTTTTAATTATAAAGCTAGCAAACATGCTTAGTACATTTTTTACAATTTATAAGATAAAGCGGATTTTCACAAACATGACAAATGAAAGGAAGCATTAGAAATTTAAAACATACCTAGAAAAGTAATACTCCAATTGCTGAGACAGCATTTGTTTAAGTTGAGGTAATGGTAGATTTGTTTGTGTTCCATTATCGGATGGTGCTGAAGGTTGAGTTGAACTCAGTCCTTCAGCTCCCTCTGCTACCCCGTTGAGAGTAACATACTGTGGTACACTATCAGTGGAGGCAGCAATTTCAGAGTTGGCTGTGTATACCGCCCCTGAAGGCAGTTTACCAACATCCCCATTCATGTACACGTATCCTGAAGACATAAAAGGTACTTTATAGTCACAGCTACAATCCATTTATACTTAAGTCAACACAACTGTTTTGACACTTGGCTAATTTGACATTTCAATCAAAAGATAAATTCTATTTGTAAAAATACTTTCAGGTACCAATTGAAATTAGTCCAAGTAGGATTCTAAACCAGCCGTTCTGAAAATCCAATACCACGTCTACCGTTTACGTTTCAAAGGGAATTTGGTAAGATAATATACAACCTAACCTTATTTTTAAAAAAGTGATGGGTGTAATATTTTCATCAAGGTCATATCCACTCTATATTACTAGGCTGACATATCGTTTAAATCGATTTGCACACGATTTTGTGCATTACAATTGGAATTCAGATCAAAAATAGGTTCAAAATCACTATGCCATTTCTGCATTCACAATCATGACGTAGAAAGACTATCAATCACAAAATCACTTCCCTGAAGTAGTTGACGTTTAAAAAATTAACAGATATTTCACCCTTCAACACCCCCTGAACAAAAAATGTGCGAAATTTAAATTTAAACCGGATACCCAAAAAACTTCAGGAATGTAACAGAACGAGACAAATATAGTAAAAGATCACAACAACGTTTCACTTATGGCCAATGATGTGCAGATATGACAGGTTGGTTTCAATTGATCGCCGATTAAACTGCTTTTGTAAAAGAAGCCGTATTTTTAAAAAAACTATTCAACAACATGTGCCTATCACACAACTCCCATAAAGCAAACTGTCTTTAACGGGTGGCACTAATCACTTAACTACCGAACGAATCGATATCGTTTTTGTTATTATTAAGCCGCACTACACTCACGTTACCTTCTATTTTTCCCTAAAATTTGTAGATATACTCGTTCGGAAAAAAATGCTTACCGCTTTTATTACTTTGCAAAACTAAAATAGATATCTCACTGAAACTTGCAAAATGGCTGTCGTCAGAAACATGCCATAGAAAACTGGTTTTCCATGAATAGGACAGAGATCGCACTAATGTTAATGGTGCTGCCGCCTTACAACGATCAGATATATTAAACTTTTAGAGGTCTTTTTCAAATATTCCGGTTTGAAAATGCCAGTCATGGAAAGGTCGTAGCCACTTTTATTAATTAAACATAGAACAACATTGTTTCAATAAATCTTAATTAAATTTTGAATAAGCGCAACAAACATGGACAAAAACACAAAGCAAAGAAAAAACAATAACAAAACAAACAAAACAAAAATATTGACTTACCATTATTAACAATAGTTGAAGAAAATGGACAACCAAGTTCTTGATGTCTCTGCGAATTATAGCGATCAGACCATCCAACATGTAAATCGCAGCTTATATCAGTATCTGACTTAGATTCAAACTCGTCTGCATTTGGGTTTAATAAACCCGATGCAGAAGTTACCTGAAATAAAAATGTTAATTTTCAGATTTCGTGCATTTTACAATGCGTTTTTAAACGAATGCCTTGAATGTCAAATCTCAAAAAAAATATTTTTGTCGAATGCACCCATAAAGTGAGTTTAAAAATCTACGTACGTAATAAATAAAAAATAAAATAGGCCGCTAATTGTAAAACAAGGAAGTCTAGCATAGCTGCTACATGAAGGTAGATATGTGGGTTTTAGGTACTTTTAATAGCTAACATTACTTTCGCTCTTGATCAGTCGTACATGGTGAGAGCACTCCACACAGTTTAAGATTGATGCATTCCAAACAAAATAGCTATTTTTGTCGTTTATAAGAGACATTTCACTTCATGTACTCGAAGTCAATAATTTTAAAAGATCAACTAACTATTAATCACATTTACTCATATTATAGGCGTAAATACCTAACCGCTTGACATTCCTAATATAGAGTCAAAAAATAATAGTTTATTGCGTGTTTTTGAATGTTCTGTATGCCTTTCTTGTGGAATATATGGTGTTTATAACTATTAAATAAAATTAAAAAAAAGTTGACTATAAGCATATATATCTATAGCTAGGTACTTTTTTACAATTTATACAGCTACATTATTTTTTTACTGTGAATTTTATTTTCTTTTTGATACGAGTTTTACACTCTTTAAATTTGAAAATAAAAAACCTTCACTATTGTAATTTTTGTACATACAAAATTACACTGCTAGATAGTTTTCTACTTTTCTGCAATAGCTTTCCAGGTAAAAGTGGCATTTCAAGTTAGTGTTCGCGACGTCCTTGAGGTTTGGATTAAAGATTCGATTGAATTAAAAGGACTTCTTTCTGAAATGAAACCCGCTTCGAAGTACAGACAAACACAACAGCTCTACTTATTTAATTAAATTACGTAAATTCATAAACTATAATACGTAGCTCGGAAACTCGGATACACTTCCGAAGACCAGCTGCAAGTCGCATAAAAATTTGTATATAGGGACGTTTTTTACTGGATTGAGCGCTACTCCGTGCATGAAAATCCCACAGGTGTCCGTAAGTTCTCGTATATGCCCATTGCATTTCGACATATAAACTAACAGGGTGAATATAAATACATAATATTTAGGGAGGGGGGGAAACAGTTACCCTAATCTAACCTATGCAAACTCCATTCGGTAAATTTGTGTTATTTTTTATTAATATGTATACACTTCATTTTATCAACAAAAACTAAGCGACATATCGATTTTTTCATAAGAGTAAAAAGTATTTGTTTTTACCCATTTTACAAGACACCTTCATTTTGCGACCTTGACGTACTCTTATTTAACTAAAACAAAAAAAAAGACACTGCACCGGTCAGCAACAGAACTCGGAACCTTCTTCGAGCCAGATAGCCACTCGGACCAGTAAACTACGTATACTCCCTTTAATAAAAGTTCACCCTGCTCTTACACATAATGTTTATCTGTCGAAATACAATCACTTAGGTGCTACAAGCAATTATAGGAATTTTTATATTTGGTACTCAACAGTTAGCACACTAAAAACCGCGCTACACAAATTTTCATAGGATTTAGAGCTAGTCCATACACGGAAGTAGCTCTAACAACATAACGAAATAAACATATGTTTGGCCGTTTGCGCAAGTAAATTTGCATTCGTATAGAAAATTGTCTTTGCAATCAAAACCATTTTTAAAATCTTTTTATTTTACTTATGCCCACCTTACTTTTATGGAAAGTAATCATGCCTCTTTCAACGAAAATCCAATCGTTTGAACAAGTAAGTGTTTCCATTGTTTAGATTCAATTGTTTTAGTATTATTCGCGCGAAAGAAACTTTGCTTTTACAACGATATTTCACATATTGCACTTTTATTATCACAGGTTGAAAAAAATACAGTACCTACGTGTACTTGCCGGATCACGATTGAAATATATGTATGTAACTAAAAGTAATTGTTGAATAATAACTGCTTTGGTAGATCGACTGTTTCAGTAGGGGAAAGGCATTATATTCTATGTTTTACTATTCATTAACAGGGCATACGTATACAAAAACAATAAACCGAACATATACCCGCGTTCTTATATGTGAGTAATAAGAGAGTACCTATTATATCTATATGAGTATACATGTATATGTATAAACGGCAACTACTTATTGAACTTTAAGCAAACCTGATTGTAACCAGGCGCCGCGATATACAAAAAAGTAAAAACGAAAACTGGATGAAATACCTATTGAACACATGCATACAAGTACGTACCTATTTATGCATGTATGTAATATATACTTACGATTGTTCTATACGTACGTCCTTGAGAAAAAAATATTCAGCGGAAAAATCGTACTGACATAAAAAACCGACAATAAAAACCAGTATTTTTTGTTTTACAATAAATACAAACAAATGCATTATTTGTATAGTTGTACATACATAACAAAAGGTAATTTTTAGCAAAAAAAATCCATGATCACCTGTATATGTGGAGCGATACTAACTCATACTTTATTTCCTTTATTTCAATTGTCGTATTGTCTATCTACAGTTAGTGACAAAATTCATGATTCAAATTTAGTGTCAGGTCTCAGATGCTACTTTAACTAATAGATTAGACTTTCTGTAGTTACATATATTTAAAAATTTATTATTTAATATTAACGGTGTTCTTTAAATCATCTATAATTTACTGTTTAAAAACAGTTTAAGAAATGAAAATTGCATCGCATAACTTCGAACACATCAATATAATTGCGAATCTACCACCCGCACATAAATATATAACCCCAACACGTGCTACTCAGTACGCAATTCTGACGAAAGGTATCGATCGAATTCAGAAAACAACAATGGTCGATTTTTAGCGTTGTTTTAAACAACCCATACATTTTAACATAGAAACCACATAATCGTGGGTACTTCCCATACGCAGATAGTGTTAGCAACATCCAGATAACAAACAAAAGTTATATGAGTAACTTCCATATGGAAGCAACATTTTAAAATAGAGCGCATATTCCCTAGATCATTTACAAAGGTGTTATAGTCCCTACCTTTTGTATAATGTAGCATCTGGGATTGAAAGCGGTACAAATATAGGTACCATTGGCGTCCAAACAGGCTGAAAGGGGGTCAGATGCAATGAGAGGCTGATGTGGGGTGGAAGCTGTTGTTGTTGTTTGATGGTGGGGTTTGCCTCGGCCTTTGCCTCGTACAGGGGTTGCGGTGACCTGGGGCATTTGTCGTTTCACCGAAATCTTAACAATAATTTGTTTCGAATTGTTTTTGTTGTCGTTCACTTGCACTCACCATGCCGACCTGTTGAATCCCGGCTGACGCTAAAGCCAGCTGATCGTCGAAAAGCGACGACGCGACGACCAGCGTCGGCCTACGCAACTGTGGGCGTCGCGCATTTAGTTATAATCGACGCCACCGACGACAACCAGAGTTCCAACGCGCTACTGAACTCGAAACGAAAATGGAGCAATCGTAAAAATAGTTATTGTCACAGGCACCACTGATCATGCGCAGGTGAATTACAAAAAGAAAATCGTTGTGATAATATTTTTTTTTTCGTTAACGGACATATTAAGACATTAAAAATTTCGAACAATTTTAGTAATAGAAGCATTTTTTATATATTTTTATCTGTACCTATGTGTATCATCTAATAAAACTGTTCAAGAAATGTAAATCGAATGCAAGTATAATTTGTCAAACGAAAGTTCCTTATCTTTATTAAGAAAATAACATTTCGTATATGTAACTTTATACATTTAAAATTGTATAAATCACATTATTGTATTTTCCTGTTTTTCATAAAACCCTTATCTAATGGTAGCTAATATGGTTCAAGTGCACCATTACCCGCAAGTAGTATTGGCCTAATATTATGTTTAAAGTTTAAAAATAATCGCTCGGAAAAAGTTCAAACTAATCTACACTAATACTATACTGGGATAAGCGCACGGAGCGGCTGTATCTCGACAGCTGTAAGTAAGGCTATAGATAATAAGTAAGGCCTACAACTTTGGGAAAAAATCTTTACAAGTAAAGGTGGCAAAAGAAATAGATGGTAATTATTAAGTTCCAATTTTAAAGGGCGTTACTTAATACAAGATACGTAAAATGCATCTCGAAAAGTTGGGCAGTGACCTATACGTTTTTGATACGGCTGCGTGGAGGGGGTAGATCGGGGTATATCGCGTGGAGAGAGGCGGCAGCGGCGGAGGGAGAGAGAGGCTGGCGCCGGCGGAGAGAGGCAACGGCTGTATTAGGTGGATATAAGGCGCAGCCGCGCGAAGAGCGGAGAGTCTGCTAGAGTCCCGGCGGCGTGTGCTGTGCTCAGCTGTTGTTTTCTTACCTCTGCTCTCCACGTGGCTGGGCATCATTGCCTCTATTTGCGGTCTATTTGAAAACCAAATTATAATTTGCGGTAAATCTGTGAAAACGAAATGTGTGCTGGGACACATACTAGAACTGAAACAAGTGGAAAAACGAATTGCAACAAAATTTTTAAGGGCAGATTTTTAAATAGGGCAACTAAATTAACAATCTGCCCGTAAAACTTGAAGTAAAAATTTTGTTGCGATTCGTTTTTCCACTTGTTCGTTTAAGTTTCACTTCTTCTATGTGTCCAGCTAGGATTGTCATCTCTAAAATTTGGAAACCAGGACAAGAAGCGTGAAAACCCCGGATTTTAGAGTCCAGAACCCGGACATGTCAACAGGTTTTTTTAAACATAGTCAGTGTAATAAAAAACAGTTATAAATGGCACAAATCACCTTTTTATTTATTTTCAGACCTTAAAATTAAATTTAGTCATTTTTTATTATCATTTTAAATGTACCTAACAAAACAGAATCTTTTTACAGTTTGTTGCAAATTGTTTTAATAATGCGTGTGTCGCGGGCGACTCAAGACTAAGACTTTAAATTTTTAAACCCGGACTACAAATGAAGCCCCCCCCAGACGCTCCCCGGATGCTCTCTAAACTAGGACAAATCCGGAGAAACCCGGACGGATGGCAACCCTAGTCCCAGTACACATTTCGTTTTCTTTGGACTGTTTAATTTTAACTAGTAGAGGGCGTCTCTTCAACAGTTACATATTTTCGTAATTTTTAGAAAAAATTAAATGCAGCAGTACTATTTCACAAACCCTTGGGCAGTACCAAAAGTACCTACATTTTAGTGAAAACCACATCGCGATATCTCTATCTATCTTCGATTTAAGCGAGAAAATATTTAAAATTTTAATAACGCAGTTGGATCAAGTTGTCTTAGGAAAAAACAAAACAACATTTGCAAATGTTACGGATTTGACAATGGTTACTGATGTAAATTAAGTTACGAATTCAAACGTCAATTTATTTTGAAGCGCGTTTAAAAGCCAAGAGGAACATCAGTATTAACAATAAAACATGAAAAACGCAAAAAAACTTAAAAATATACCTACAAAGAAGACCAGATTTTCTAGACGTCACGTTCTGGATCATTCTAGAAGATGGTCAGCAACTATAAATAGTTACCGCGAGATAAGGACAAACCGGCTGAAAGGACCTGAATTGATAGGTCCTACAACGGCCTGATGGAGAGGTTTTAGTCAGTAGGTCCGAGGATACCTTCGTTGCAAATCCGACAGTACCCAGTCGTACGGACGGCTGGGTATCTTTTGAAGATTTCCCTTCTTTCACGAAAAAAAGAATCAGGACAATTAATTCGTGATCGACTTACGAGGCGATATAAAGCGATGTAAAATATAAGGTGAATTAATAATAGTAATGTTAATTACAAAGAGCAAATTGTTAAATAAAGTTAGTAATAGTGAGGAAGGTGTTTGATTACGTGATAATATTTTCTTCGGTACGTGTTCTACAGTTGCATAAATGGGCTGTACATTGCCAGATTCTTGTAATCGTCTAGCTAATCTTGAAAATACTTCTCAAGAAAAATATGTCTTTTGTGGGAATTCCATCGCATATTGTTGCAGCATTTTTAAAACATTGAAAATAAATGCGCAACATATATGATTTTGTGTTAGTAAATGGAATTTTTTGCAAAGAGATTAAGAAATAAGAGCACAACGTTAGAATTTTCAATTATTTTGTTTTCCTTCGTAGGTATTTTTTATAACTTGATCCTACTGCGGTATTTTTACATTTTTTCGTTTAAATCGAGAACATACAGATATTGCGATTTTTTTTTCACTAAAATAAAGGTAACTTGGTTCTGCCCAAGTTACTGTTAAATGAATAGCATCGTTGCTTTTAATTATTTTTTTCAAAAATTACGAATAGGTAATATCTGCATAAACGTGTTCTCTAGTTTAACTATTTAGAATTAAATAGTTCAAAGAAAAACTTCATTGAATCAGTCGAAAGGTGAAAGGAGATATTAAAATGTAAGAATTGAGAAAAACCTCAACCTCTCTTCTTACTATAGTTACGGAAAATGTTAGAACACAAATAAATGCTCTCAACCAATTTTTTAAAATATACAGCTCACCTAACTTTCCGAGATAGCATGAAGTTTGTGTTCATTATTTGCATTTATGCCCTCTAACGGTGAAAATTCGAACTTAAAAATAATTTCCAGCCATTCCTTTCGCACCTTTACTTGTAACACGATATTAATGTTGAGAAAAGGCTAACATTAGGTCGGACGGTAAACTATCCACAAATTTCCTAGATATAACAAATAAAAAGTAAATGCACTTGTCTTGTCTTTCACTCCCGCGATGCTGGGAAAGCGAATATATGCCTCTCATTTATCAATAACAATACCGATCATATCATAAACAAAATGGGTTGTTCACAAAATGTATTAAAATAAAAAGATTAAAAAAACACCAACAACTCTACTAAGTGTTTTCGTAAAAGAACAAAATATCAGTATCCGCATCCATATCCCTATATCTAGAATTTCAATAATCCGCATTCACATCTACAAGTTTAGCCTCAATAAAGTTCGCGTCCTCATCCGGATCTGCGAAAGTACTTCCGTTACGACCCTTACTTTATGACAGAGATATAGTGTAAAAAAATTTTTATTATTTATCAGTATCAAACACACTTTTTATTCACAATTATGCATATACGGAAAAAATATAATTATTGAAAATACAGAATGTAATTTTCTATTAACAAACTGTGATTCCCGCTTTTCTAAATTTATATAAAACTTTCTTTATCCAATAAATTCATTAAATTCTTATAAAAAGTAGCTTACAATTAATTAATATATTTTTACGTTAGATAAAGAACTGTAGCGCATGCCGCATTCGTCAAATATGTTTAAAAGAATTCTATTATTCCTGATTTTCAGTTTTCTATAAAAATAACTACAAGCTACAAGAATTCCTTAACATATAATCAGATGGGACGTCCTCATTTTGACATTTTGAACAGTTAATTAAATATGATTTCAGTAAGAAGTAACAAAAGAGAATACTGTAAAATGTCAAATAACTGATGCCTTATTTATAACCTCCAGAACTCTAATTTTTATTCCAGTAAAAGGCCAGAAAAAAATCCATTACGAAGATGTTAATAAACTGACTTCTCATTTATGAGTTCATTAATAGCTCCAAATTTTGAGCTCTGAAAAATAATTTCTCTAAGATGTCATATTACGACCTCTGTAAGGTCCATAGAAAGGTGTTTTCTTTCAGACTTCATAAAGAAACCTTTCTGATTTGGATGCTATCTTGGCCGTGACGCAGCTTCTCATTTAAAGACTTTTCCGACTATCTGAACCACCCTGTGTTACAACCAAACTTGTATATGACAACGTACATTTAATAATTTGATTTGGTGAAGCTATAGTGGATAAGAATTAAGCAAATCAATAAAAGTAGAAAAATTCAATCAAAAAGGAGTGTTTAACCATTTTTTTAACCAACTCAGAAGCGACTAATTTTTTTATTATTTATTTTCTATATTGTTTTATTGCTACTTTTTAATAGCTTCGTTAAATCAAATTTTTGTGTAATTAATCATTTTTTTTAGCGTGTGATTTTTGAAGGGCTTGATTTTATTATTTTTTATTTAAAATTCAATTACTTTATCACTAATTCATACTTTCACACCCTAATTGAAATCTTGCATGCCCCCTTGATTATTTATACATTTTTCCTTACAACGCTATCTTTTTATCAGACACGTAATCCGATTTTGTACTTGTAAATGAATATGTAAAATTAATACAATATTCTCTATTTTAGGGCAGAAATTAGGTCTTGCTGATACTAGCCCTTTGTATTGGAACTTGTAATCTTATAAGAGTATGCATATGCTATATGTATAACAGACCAAAAATCGGATACATTTATATCATACAGCTTACGCGAGTCAATTTATTTTTTGTTTGTACTTTCGCTGAACATTTTAATTTAGGGAAAGTACGGATACATCAATTTCATAACATTATAATAAAAAGTGTTCAACTTAAATAAAACTTGAATAAATAGAGGTAAAACGATTTGATTCATATCCCGTTGTAAATTTTGGAAAGTTAATTGCTGCACGAAGCTCCGTTAGACTTGTATAGAGTTTTTATTTGCGAAAACAGTAACCCTCCATAAAAATAAAGGGTCGTCCATAAAATTCGTCACTGCGAATTTCATCTTTTTTATACCCTTCGTTACATTTTCGGTGAATCCCCTAACAACTATTACGTCACAAAAGGTAATCCACCTCCCCTATGAACGATTTCTTCTGATAATAGCAATGACAATGACTTTCTATAGTAATGAAAAATTATATGAACAGCCAAGTTAAGAAAAACATAAAAATTAATGAATTGTAAACGTTACACATCCTTAGACCCCTCACCCCCCTTTTCCAAATCTCGTCACGCTAAACAATACCCTCCCTTCCCCTTATTTACGAACGTATCTTATGAACAAACCGTAAGGGAGCTAATCCGCAAGTGGCGAAGAAGGGATAACCTCCGCAATCTTTGTAGAATTACATAGGTTAAAAGTTAAGAAATATACCCATAAAGTTTCAAATTATTTATTAGATTAGAATTGAGCCCTGTTACAACTAAATACGGTCAACATCATAACGAAAACTTTCAAAAACACTACAGAAACACGAAATTATGGAAAGGCACAATATAAAATGAGTTTACAATAAAATGCAGTCGTCATCACAGTTTACTAATAACTTGAACAACGACTGCACACTTAGAACTTTATTCTACAGCAACGTATTATTAACGTGGCGGTATTTATTATTATTATTATTATTACCACGTGTGTGCTATTTATTTTACCCAAAAATTTCAAATTACATAATAAAACAATTCGCAAAACACGCTTTACGTAATCATAGGTAATAATGGGATAACGGTAGTCAGTTTTTTATTTTAGCGAAGAAAATATGCAGCAATTTACTCCAACTTGCAGATTCTCATTCTTCTTCAAGTAACTAGTAGTGATAAAGATAGTTGCTGCATTATGAAGTTCTCCCTAAAAACGTCAAAGGCCCCCAAGTACATATTACCGGGGAACAAATTGCATTTTACTACGACTAATTAATTAAAAATTTTGACAATTATTATTACGTGTTTGCCTCAAAAATTAGTAACTAATTAAAGATAGCAATAATTACAGTTACAAATAATACAAATAACAGCAGCGTTTTAATTATAAATAGCAGGTTGTAATTGTAATACAATGATAAACGATCTGTTTTATTACACGAGACAAAACGCGGTTGTTCGAGAATACAGGGGGGCGTTAGAAACCATGGACCTTCAGCTGGTCCGGCTTGGCCAGGCCCGCCTTAGTTAGCCACTGGCAGATGTTCTCACGCTGGTCACCTTGCAACTGTAGCACTTCGCCGTACTCAGGATGCTCGATTACTGTTCCATTGCATGCAAACTCCTTAAAACAATTAAAAATTCAGACAAATAAATATTTATCAACAATTATAAAATAACAAAAACTATGTAAAGCGAAGATATAAATCTTGCATTCAAGTTTGCCTTTGTTAGCCCAGGTGTATCTGATTCCTCTCAACAAAAAAACTATGTATTTGAGGGAATTTATCAAAACATACTAATAACTGAATACATATTTTATTTATTTTGGGCATCTGTCTTTTTTGTCTTAATAGCATGGTTGAACTCGGACAACTCACAAAAATGCTAATAATTACATAATAATAAAATAGGGAATAATTTAAAATACCAAAATAATTATATGTAACCAAACCGAAGATCCTAACGAACCAACTTAATCCCACAAATTCTTTTATCTTAAATTAACTAAATTGTCTCTCTACATTTATTTTTGAATTAACAGCAATCCAAACGGTCAATAAATAAATATGAAGATTGGAAAAACTTGTTGTAGAACAAACAGAATAGCTCAAAACCCCAACTTCAGTCCCTGAAGAAGGTAACTTTGTTACCGAAAAGTGCTTTGGACAACTACAATGTCGTGTTTTGGCGTTGGGGTTTTGAGCTATTCTGTTTGGTCAATAAATAGTTGAGCACCTACTTTATACCAATCAAAATTAGATCTGACCATGAATTATATATGATTGCACTAAGATAGCGAATCTGTCTGCAAATTACAGATTTGTAGTCACCAACATACAACGATCCATGTTCATGAAAAATTAGATCGAGTGAACATACATCGCGTGTCGACGTGACTGCCGACTGACAGAGCTTTGCTAACGCTCGTACACAGACAAGCGGAACAGATACTGAACCAGAGAACCCCAAAAGAGAAAAAAATCGTTTATTTAATGGGTGACTTCAACAGAGAGTGAGAAAAATTAATGAAAACCATATTCTTGGGCATTTTGCAATTTAATGTAACTTGCACATAGTGAAACGTGTTTACAAGAAGAAACCAAATAAAAAATGCACTTGGATATAAATGAATGGTTTTATAAAAAACGAAATAGATTTTATGTTAACTAACAAACTAACATGGTTTGAAGTAAAACGTTCTAAATGCCTAAAAGAAAGAAGAGAATGAAAAAACATGTTGGCCAGCATGAAACATATCGCTGCGATACTCCTAGGAAACTTACAACTTGCAACTTGGAAAATTTCCTAATAAAATAAACGAACAGACAATTTATGGGAAATACAGCACTCCAAAATATTAAATACAAGTAACCAAACAAATAAAATTGGAATATACATAGAGGTGAAATTGAATTACAGGGAAGAAGTTTCATTAAGAAAGGAAACTATTAGTTTAGGATAGAAAAAAAACACTAGAAAAGCAGACCCCAATATCAGGACATAATACAAAAATGAAACAAAATCAGAAAAAACCATATACTATCTTGAAAACATTGGAGGGCTAACAAAAGCATTTGAAATGCAAGATCTTAGCTGTTGGATAGGCATAAAAATGAAAAAGAAACAAAACGTAAGAACATTTCCAGCATATCAACCAATGCTTACAAATAGTTTGGGTGTGAATGTTAACAGAAAAAAAAGCAATTGTTTCAAATTTTGTATACCTACTATGTAGAAGACTTGTAATGCAAATAACAACATATAGTTATAAAAATGATCATATGTTTGAAGAAAGATTAAAAGTCTATACCCTTTCAATTAAAACTTTGAACAACTTGTGATAGTAAAATAACAAATAGAAATGTCTATTCAATTGATTGTTAATTGCCAATAAAATAGTATCACTTTCAATAATAAACAGTAACTGATAGTAAATGACAGTAAAGCACTCTATTAACTTTACAGATTTTAAATATATGTCAAATTACTTGTACTTACATTAAGAACATAGAATTAATGAAATGATCCAGTTTATGTGCAAAATTTTGACCTAATTATGAAAAAAATGCTTTCTATGCATACTTATACATACCGTCTAATTTATTACCTTTTTATTACAAGAATGTATATTTTAAAATAGATACATTCAGTAAAATTTTATATTACATGCATTAAAATAACGGGTTAATTTTGTTCAAGAAATAAACCTGATATAAGAAACAGAATGCAAATTCTAATGTTAAGAAAATTATTTCTAATTTCTAAACTATTCCTGTTTGAAAAATGACAAAGTCATAAACATTTAACAACTAAACAGTACAAAATAACATTAACAGAACTATGGATATTATTTTACCTTTTTACATGCTCGAACAATTTTTTTCAGGTCATAGTCTGAAGAAAGGCCCTGCACAGTGGTTAATGTCTTACGACCATTTCGCTGTTGAATTCTTATATGAACAAGTCCGTCTTGTACATCGTCGTCCGCACCCTTATTTGCATCAGCAAAGGGGTCTTAAAAGGTTAAAATAAATTAAACCAGGTCGAGGTCATTTGCAACGTTAATACTTCCTAATTTACTAAGGTTATTTGAACAAACAAATTTTTCAAAATAAAGTGAAGGGAAAGTCAGCAATATCAAATACAAATAGTATTTTACAGAAAACGAATGACTTGCAATATACTAATAAAAATTGTACGCCATTTTGTGTTGAAATAATACTTGGGGAAAAAGGAACGGAAATAAACATACCAAATGTCTGGAGGTTCTGGATGGACATACGACACTGAAAATATATACTTATAAAAAAAATAACTGCAAACAGCTGAAGTGTGTCGTTACAAAGATGATAGCAGATAAGTTTGAAACTACCTCGTTATCTATTAAAAAATTTCTGCGACTGGCGCTAGTATTGCTACTGCTGGTTTAGTACCACAGCACCACCAACGGCAATAAACGGAAATTAACGCTTGCGCACTTTTTTTGGTTACAATACTAAAATTTATCAGGAGAGTAATTCAAAGAAAAATTAAACAAAAAGAACAATATTGTAACGAAAATGTCAAATTATCACGGAGTAACAAAATAAAATTGTAAGATAAGAAAAAGTGACGATCCAAAATAAAGCGAATGTCTATTAGTTTTCATTATTAAAAGTTGGCCATACGTTCCTTTTGTTTGTTTATCGCTTTCTAAACAAAAAGATCCAGCCGTGTCTGGAAAAACTAAAAAAAAAGCTTTTTTATAATATAATTCAAATATTATCATCAGTGCTCTCAATTCTAAGAATGTTAGGACATACACCTCCACTCTCCTATCCTTAGCTAATTTTCGCATTTCCTTAAAACTAAAGCATTCCACATTTGTAATGTTTTGTGAACAGTAATCTAATCTAGGTCTACCTGTCTCTCTTCACTCCTGTTACTAAAACTACTAATACTTCATTAACTAGCCCCTCATGTCTAATAATATATTCTACTAAGTTAAGAGTTTTTTGAAAGTAGACTTTTTAAATAGATTTTAATGAGAAAGATCTGCAAAACTGCATTTTTTTTTCTTTATTATGTAGGTAGGTTTCAAGTATATTTGACAATTAAGAAAGGAGAAAATCCTGACGGCTTTAACCACTTTGACAATATTTATGATCACTGATTGCGATCATAATTATTATGATCGCAATTAATTATAATCATTGATCATGACCCTATCCATCGACGTTTACTAATGGACATGCCCATAGATAATAGGACAAAGGACATGCCTTAGCGGTCAGAATTGTGGTACAACAGAAGAAAGAGATGGAATGAAGTTCCGGACAATACCCATCTCTCTCACAATAGTGCGTAAGCGTGTCATGAAAGAAATAGCATTAGTCCGAAACCATACGCTATCTCCCTCACTTTTTGAACCAAGAAATTATTTCAACGACATACGACTAAGGCACGTCCATTAATATATGTCCATGAACCTATCCACCTTATCTATGATCATGACTCATATTCCATATGTAAACATCTTCAATCTATGGTGAACAAAACACCATGTGAAATAAATTATGAATAATGATTATGAATAAATCAAAACTGACTGTAGTAAATTGATGGTAAATTGGCACCTAATCTACGATTGGCATATGAGTTTAATTTTTGATTCAATTCATTCAATCATTTCGATTGTTTACCCAGTTTATACACGGTTTATATTTATAGGTTATGTACACAAAACAAATAAATATATACAACCCAGGAAGACTGATAGGTACAATTATACAAAAAGTTTATTTTTACCAGATACCTATAAAATAAAATTTACTTTTTAGAAAATAATTTTAGTTAAGTGAGACATGCTAAATAATTTCATCGCTACAAGTACTTTATGATGTACTGTCCACAATGGTACAAAGCACATTATCTTATTAAAAATTTCAAATTTGCTATTCTTGGAATTACCTTATCGTATTCATGTTGCATTACCCAAAAGCGATATTCTTTTAATTTCCCAATGGAAACTAAAATAAAATCATTTGTATTTATGGACTGTGAAACAACAGGGCTACCGTTTGAAGAGAATAACCGTACCAAAATAACTGAATTAACTTTATGTGTTGTACAGTCTATTCACATCGAAATGGGCGTTTTCCCTAGGATTCAAGATAAGTTGCATTTATGTTTTAATCCCCAAAAATTAGTAAGTCCTGCAGCTTCAACTATTACCAAGCTTTCTAATGATCTATTAGAAAAACAACCTGCATTCACTACATCAACTGCAAATTTAATTAGAGAATTCATTGATTTGCATCCTAAACCAGTATGTTTAGTTGCTCATAATGGTAACAAATTTGATTACCCAATTTTAAAAGCAGAACTTCTGAAAGCTAAAATTAATCTTTCAGATGACATATTGTGTGTAGATTCTCTAGGTAACTACTAACTACTGTTTATTTTACCTTATGTGAATTTTATTTTTATCTTTACATTTAACTTTTAGAAGCTGTACAATTCTTTCATTCAGAAGATAACAAAAAAAAAACTGAACATATTCCATTTGAATTGCAGGATGGTTTTGATGAATTAATAGTAAATGTAGTTGAAGATTTAGAACAACATGAAACAAATCTAAAAAATATCGCTGTTAAAGAAGAGAAAACTTTTGTTACAAATTCAACTATATGTAACAATGAAACTCAAGCTAATTCATCAACTGCACAACAAATAAATGAAACTACTCCTAAATCTTCTATAATTCAGCAAAATGATAAAAAAGCTGCCTGTGGAGATAAACTTATTAGAAAACATGAAATTACTAATCCCAAAATAAGAAGGCGTCTTTTTAGTCCTGGGTAAGTCTAGTTTTATTTATTAATATTAAAAACCAGAAAAAAACTATTCTTAATAAAAACTAAATACAGAAAAAGTAAAAATCATTAGCCTCATATTAATAATCAATATAAATTCAAAGCAGTCAATTTTTTATACCTTCACTTACACATCAAGAATTATTTGCGACAAATAATTTTTCATTACTACTTAATTAGTTAATGTGTTAATTAAAAACATATGATTAGTCAATACTAATTTAAAAATAATTTTAAAATAGACTTCTGGGTACTCAATTGATGGTAAATTGTAAAATTCTTAATATGTAAACGAATATTACAGACAGTTTTAAATAAAATGGTCAGATCATTATCAATAAAAGAAAATCACTTTTGTGCTTAGAAGTTTTAATTTCACACAGTAGAAACGAGATAATCCAATACTTATAATCCTTAGTAACTCAAAGAGCGATGAAATTTTTTGTATTTTGCAATATATCAGAATTTTTACTCCCTCTAAATTCGAATTTTGGAGGTTCCGTTGTAGAAAATTGGATTGCATTTTCTGCGTGTGTAAATATAATGTACCTACCAATTAAATAAGAACATTTATAATTTAAAAAATTAAAATCATTGATGGATATTGGATTATTACTGGGATATTTCACATTTAAATATTATTATTAGAAAACTATTTTTTAGAGTAAGTTTTAAATTGGAAGATGTATTTCAAAGGATAACGGGACAACCTGTATCTAATTCTCATACTGCCGAATGTGATGTAGATTCACTTATCAGGATTGCAGCTACTTTTGGAGAAAGGTTTACATGTTGGGCTAATTTTAATTGTAGAAAATTTAGTGACATACCAGCTATGACACCAGGAAAAAGAATAGGCACCTGAGAAAGTATTTTTATTAGTCTTTTAATTGTTTAACAAATCAGTATCAAGGATTTGTACGCACTTATTTATGGTTTTTATAATATACCTACCACCATATAGGGTAATATTCCCAGAGATTTTTAAAAAACTGAAAGGCATTTTTGTTTTACATTTTCTGAATAAGTACCATGTATATA
>NW_020442467.1:2700458-2701178 GCF_000699045.2 Agrilus planipennis
AGGTCAACTTTATAATATGTAAAAATTTTATATATTAATACTGTGCCTATATTTTTACTTTGTTAATCAGTTGTTTTATACAGTAAAAAGACAGAACTGCTATAAATTAGGCATTTTTATTTCCAGTCAGTTGTACTGTACGTTATTGTTCATGACGTATTAAATATATTTAGTGCTTTAGAAAAATTGTTTAGTTATGGTCTAAAAATTTTGGGTTCTTTCTTATTCGAATGGGTATGCGTATTTTCCATGTTGCTCCATCAACCGCCATTTTAGATACTTTTTTTTTAATAGTTCATCTCGCTTTTTATTCATTCTTTGAGAACTCAAGTAGTCGTTTTGAATTGGCTCTTCAATTAAGTCTATTTCAAAGTAAACTAGACAAAAATAGGAAGAGCGGTGGGAAAATCGCGCACTGGTTAAAGGTAATCTCCAGCTGATAAAGCGTTAGTATTAATTAGCCTAAGTTATAGTTTTAGTGTTATTTCGATGAATTGAAACTAAATTAAATCATATTATTCTCCTTGTTAATATATATATCATCATCATCATAAGGTCATCAGTCTTAAGACTGGTTGGACACACACCTCCACTCTTTCCTATCCTGAGCTAAACTTCGCATTTCCCTAAAACTAGAACAGCCCACATCCTTAACTATTTGCGAAGAGTAATCTAATCTAGGTCTACCTCTACCCCTCCTAACTCCTGTTTCTGCCTCTA
>NW_020442467.1:2706761-2717554 GCF_000699045.2 Agrilus planipennis
AATAGTAGTGCGAGTCGAAAACAAGCGTTAAAGCCTTTAATATGTCTTCAAATATAAATAAACATCTCGTTGATATTTTCAGTAGTAAATGGTACCAATAACAGCACATTTGCGCAATGCAATTGTAGTGGATAAAACGGTCAATTTTTCCGTGCAGTACTGTACCTACGGATTATACGCTCCTCACCGGTTAAGTTTGGTCGAGAGTTGTCTCCTTTCTTTTCTGTCCTGGTGCTATTTTTTTCTACTTTGCGCCGGTCAAACTGAAGGTCACATCCCTACAGAAACTAAACGAAATATAGGTATCAGCATATGAAAATGTGCCAAATAAATACCTATTGTACATATATTATACATGCTTTAGGAAAACAATAAAATCTATAAAGAGATGTTTCAGTTAGTATGTATGCTCCTTAATAAGTTTCTTCACTAGGTAATCAAAGTTTGTTTTTCAAGGAAGTATCGGTATGTACTCCTCCTTTGATTGCACTTGATATCAAAATCAATTGCTTCATTAACAAACAGTAGGAAAATGAGATAATATCAATAATTTATAACAAAGGTTTATTTAACAAAGCAGATAAAATAATTTTGTATATATATATANCGTATTCTAAAATATTACCGCACATTAATTGAAAAACGTTGCTGAATTTGCGTACGGAAAAAATTGGGGTCGGCAGCATTTTTTTGCCGAAACCACTGACATAAATCAATTCGCGGCTGGAAATTAGTTTTTTGCAAGGCTTGCACTCTTTGTAAATGATATGGATGCAGCAACTGTTTCTTTAAAATGCGCCACACTGTAATATGGAAAGAGCTATGGTTCCGCGCTATTTCTCGTGTGCTACTTTGGAAGTTGTTCTCGCATTCCCCGTAAATTAGTATCATGTCCCAAAATATTGTCGTACTGAAGCCATTGTACCAACTACTGTTGTTATTGACCTATGACAGGATAATGACCTTTTTTGAGTACTTCTATGACCTCCCATCCACTCCAGCAGGTTGAACAATAACTATTATATAATAATCATAAAATAATTTTATTCTAATTTCTACATGTAGTGAGTGTAGATCATCATCTAGTAAAAACTGAACGCCGCTGGTAAGCAGTCGCATTCGTAGCATTATTTTCTTATTGTTTCGAAAATGCATAATTTAGTTTGGAGTAATATCTTGCTTTCGCAGAACTTTTGTATTTGTTCATTACGTGACAAAAATATTAAAAGTTAAAACCCTGAGTGAATCATATAAATAACATAATTACCAAAACTAAGTAGCACAATAACTATGAATGATAAATTTCAGAGAATAAAAATAATTTTCATTATAAGGAATTAAATTAATAACTCTATTTGTATTTTATTTAAATAACGGACGGAGTTGAATTAAATAAATATACATGATTTTCGAAAAGTACTAGACCTCCCTCCACTTCCCTTTAAAATCTTTAGTTCGCGAAATTAGGGGGATTAAATAGGTTTTTGAGATTTGCAGTCGCTAAAGTGACAACTAAGATCTGGTTTATCAAACCGTCTATATTTGTTTTCTGAAACATGTATAATCTTTTAAAACGTACCATTACATAGTCCAAACAAATGCAAACAGGTGTCGCTTTAATTTTTTTCTGTAGGTAATTTTATATGCGGTTTATGCTTAATATCTTTCTTTTGTTTTCTTCCCTCAATTAAATTAGATTCATTGATTACATATATGTTTTTGTAAAGGATTTTATTTATTAATAAGCAGTAATTTGTTGTTATGTAAGTGAATTTTGGTTAGCTTGTTTGTACTTTTATTTTGAATCCGCTAAGAGAAAATACGTAATTATTTTAGCTTTTTAGTGCTCTGAGATTTTTACATTTTCTTTTCAAACACTTCATTCAAACTTTTTAGTCACTATTTAGTTATTATGTACTTATACCTACGTAATCGAGATGATTAACTGCGAAACGAGGGATATTTATATAATAATGACATATCCTACACACTACAACGGTATGACAAGTACAGCCCGTCGAAGAGCTACTTGCTTGACTTAATTTATTAAAAAACATTATTAAAAAATTCTTACGTAAAAAAAATAAAATCTGCTTAGTACATTCACAATACTTTATGACCAGCGTTCATTGTAATTATTTATGCGAAAAGGAAATGTCAATACAAAACTTACTTTCATAAATGCGTAGCTTAGGGAATGTCTAAAAATGTCATCAGCATTTCCTTGTATAATTTCCCATAAAAATATTGTTTTTATATAATAGCTGGCAATACAACTGTAGTTCTGTACGTCACGTAACCTCTAAAAAACATAAAAACAAAATTTGGCTTTTAAAATTTAATTAAATTCCAACTTTTAGGAGTCTTAGCGATGGCTTGAGTGTTGGATAGTTATTTATTAAAACCCTCTCCTGTTCTTGAAAAGAAAGTCTCCAATAACGTTCTACTTTGGCCATTGTCCGCTTAGGTTGTTTAGGAACAACAAAAAAATCTGGCTAAAAGAAACATTAAAATGAACAATTTAATAATCGATTCTTTTTTAATTATTAAACAAACCTTACTCACACAAGGATTGCTTCTATATCCACCTTCGGGCCAACTTCTTTTAAATATAAAACAAGGCACAAAGTCGACATCAAATTTAATATCTGCACCAGTAATTTTAAAAGTAAAAGCTGGTCCTTCTTTATGTACAGTTGCCTGAAATGCAAAATAAATTTAAACAAAAAATGAAAATTTCTTTTTTTATATACAGGGTGTGTCTGAAATATGTAGTAAACTTTGGATGGATGTTAACTAGATGTGATAGGGAATCGCACGGTCAGTAAAAAAGCCTAAAAAAAAAACAAAATGTAAGAAAAATAGAAGAAGTTAGAATCTGAAGCCGGTCCTGGGCGTAAATTGACAACACAAGTATTAATACAGAGAGTTGCCATAACAACTAAGCAGCTACAGCTACATCGATGAAGATTGTAAACATACGCACACTACGGGTTGTGGAATAGTTAATAATGTAAACAACTACTTACTACTAGCTAATGCACATAATAATGTTTTTAAATGCCCATTATGTACAGTCGGTAAAGTTTTTTGTAAGAATGTTAAAAACGTCACCCCATTTAAACGCGCAGGTAGAATAAACGGCCCAACTAGCGTATCTCCAAAAAATCCGCACCACATGTTAACTGAAAATAGTTGAAGTCGCGAAGGATGCACGACATGCGGATTTGCGCCATACCAATAGTGAATATTATGAAAATTTAAAATTCCAGCGTTCGTCCTTAAACAACACCCTACTGAAAAAATAGGGATCTGTAACATTTTTATTTTGAAACCACTGACGTAAATCTACTCGCGGCTGGAAATCAGTTTCTTCCAAGGCTTGTACTCGCTGCAAATGATAAGGATGCTGTTCCTTTAAAATTCGCCACACTGTAACATGGGAAAAGCCAAGGTTTCGCGCTATTTCTAGTGTGTTACTTTGGGAATTGTCTTGTATATAATCAAGGATCACATGTAAGGTGTACATTAGCAATTTCTCTTAATCTTTGTATTGCATTTAAGATAGTTTGCCGATGAGGAAGTTTTTGTTGGGGATATGGATGATCGTGCAATTCGACCGTTGCATTAATATTGTAGTCGCATTTTCCGTAAATTAATATCTTGTCACAAAGTTCTACTGTACCGAACGCCATTGTAACAACTACTGTTGTTATTGACCTATGACAGTAGCACAGTGTAGCACGTTGACCTACTGCCAATTCGACTGATTACATACATACAAATTTACAATATTAAAAGAACAAAGAGCTACTGTAGACCGGTTGTAACATAAACATCGTCAATTACACTAAATCCAATCTAACAAATAACAAACGCAAATGCATAAGTAGAAAAATACATAATTGTTGTAGTTCTCTGTGTTATCCTATCAAGGCCGAACTAGCCTTTGTCTGAACTTTCACTGATGTTTTTCTCGAAAACAGTGGACTTTCCGATCACCAAACATTTACTTAATTTTCTTGTATTATTCTACTTGCAAGCTTAACACAGACTTGACACAGAAACCATTACTGGTGGGACGTACGCTCGTAAAAAGGGGAACATCATCGATACCTGTTAGAATAGTCAATTTGAAAGACTTCCAGCAAACTAGTGGAAATCCACCACTGTGCCTGGGAAGAAGAACCTGTGATCAAACCGATATTACTTCCTGCAACTTTAACACAGCTATTGTAGTAAAGCGGTCATTGGAGATGGTGATTACCAGCATCAGTGTAGTATTTGTTTTGTATTTTTTTGCTCAAATATTGTTGGTTCTTAGAATAGAATAAATTTGATTCATGGTGGTTATGTTAACAGCCAACCTCTAGTAGCCATTTATTCTTATAAGGTTTAAAACATTGTACAGTTCAATAAACCAATTCAGCAATACATCAGTTATTAGTGTAGGTCAGTTACTGCGTCCCATCACAGTGCCTCGTAAAATTTTGTTGTTTTCCTATTTATTTCCTTATCGTTTTATTTACATATAAACAAAATGATTCGATAACTCAGAGCAGTAGTAGAAAATACATATTTTAATGTTGTTAATGTTTAATGATACACTACAAACTCACCAGAAGTTTTCCGTACGAAACACTTAAGATATAACCATTGCCTTCTTTTGGAAAACATTGTAATGCTTTATGAATGACTCCTTCAAACCAACGAGAAACTTTTGATGTCAAAAGGTAAAACTGGTCATCAACTAATTTTAATAAAGCTCTAAAAATGGAAAAGTAATTTAAATGAGAGACTATTTCAATTTAATTACATCTCTATACAGCATGCAACAACATTAGTAAGTAAAAGATACATGCATTATAAGGGTTCCGTACTTAAATCATTTTATAAAGCTTATAAAAAGTTAGAACCCAAGAAATATTTTTGTACCACTTTTTAAAATTATACCAAAGGTCAAAATTCCGCGTCAAACAGGTTGGGTGAGATGTACGAGTTCTGTTTTAATAAAGTACCTATATGTTTTGGCATTTTGGTACGGAACACTTTGACTGTAATGTACTTTAAGGAAAAGGTAAGAAGAACCTTATTGCCTTTTATAAAACCCTTTGCAATAATTAGTGTGAAAAGATGAACCTAGGTAACCGAAAGTAAGCATTATTTTAAACAGCAACCTAAATGTAAAGCATAACTTAAGTATTTCTTTCATTCTTCCTTAATAATTGAAAATTGTAAATGAAATACTCACATACAAATATAAATTACACTAGTTTAATGAATGAAGGAATTATTAAATAATAATTTAAGGCGAATCTAATCCATTTTATAAAAATACAGAAGATGCCTCTTACCGCTCATTTAGATTTAATGTTAAATATATGTAAATTCTGAATAACTGGAATAAATATTAAAAAATCCCTTAAATAGTCAATTTAACCGCAATTATATGGTATATTAACCCCAATTATTCTATAACCCTACATATAAATCTTAAAAAAACGATCATAAACCGTAAAGCATTTTTATGCAAGATCAACTAATCAACTTTCTTTCGAGAGCAGTTTAGCGTACCAAGGTAGTTGGTCGACTCTAAAATACCACAATATCATTATCAATTATACTTTTTTTCACTGATGAAAACCCCACTTTTTCACAGATGTAATTACATCTAACTACACAGAAGTTAGAATGCAATAGTTTCGAAAGTCAAAGGTGGGCAAGTGGGTATATGTATAATCGCAACTTAAAACGTCTTGAGTTACATGATTTACGCACCTATGGAGGAAAAGCAAAGAATACCTCAAACCGCATGTTTATTTTCTTCAATGGTGCGAATACAAGTTTTCATTGTTCCTTGGATAAAGTAATTTAGAAATTATGTTCATCTAGAGAAAAACCACAAAAGCTTTCGATGTAGAAAAGTAAGATATATTTCATCATTAAAAATGTTCATAAATATATATACAGGGTGTTTCTGAAATAAGTAGTACTATAAAATAAGAAAATTAAGTAAATGTTTATAAGTCGGAAAATTCCTAGTTTTCGAGAAAAACGTAGTTGAGATGCAGACAATGCAATTCCGACCTTGAAAAGAAATGCGACAACGCAACGCCGTATTCAATCAGCTGGCAATTAACAGAATCAGTGTATTTTGTGTTTATGCTACAGTCAACTGCAGTTAGTAGTTTGTTTTTTTAACGTTAGAACCTTGACGTATTTAGTCAGTCGATGGTAAGTCAATTGGTCCGTGTAAACGCAACGTTTAAATTGTACAATAATCCCAAATTTTCCCTTCAATTGCGAGTCGTGAATGTCGTCATCCGAACCATATCACCGCTAAAAAGATGAAATCTTTGATTTTCACATAAGACAACTCCAAAGTAGTGCACGCGAAATAGCACGCAAAGTTGACTCCTCTCATGTGTGACAGTGTGACAGATGCTAAAAGTGCAGTTGCTGCATCCTTATCATTTACAGCAAATGCAAGCCTTATACTAAACTGAGATTTTCAGCGGAATTCAAATTTACTCATACCCTGAGGTGTAATTTAAATAATGCTACATACTATAAACAATGAACAAATTTCATTTATACCGTGATAGGCCATATGAACATTATGTGTAGCTAATGTTTATTTTAGCCGATCGAAAAGCGGTAGTTTTTACGTTCTCCAACGTTGTAGCTTCTGAGTCCTTATCTCAACTCGGTTCATAAGTACAGACATAACTTGCCAATTCACGCTCAGAACCGGCTTAGGATTTAAACTTTTTTTTTAATTTCTTGTCTCTTGACTATACGAATCTCTATTGCTACTTATTTCAGAAACACCATGTATATATATATTTACTTTAAGAATCTTCCTTCCGATCCCAGTATAATGTGGTTTTTAATGTATACGATTTCAAACTTTAATTTTTATAGTTTTATGTGAAGATTAATCCTTGCCGCTTTAAAATTAGCGCTTTGTTATATCGGGTTGTTAATATTTAGAGAAAACCCGTACAAAGGTCAGAATATTCGATGCATTAGCCAGGGTGGGCTTGGGCAGATGGCATAAAAAGGACGTAGGTGACATAAAAAGGACGTAGCTAAGGGTTAGCTACGTCCTTTTTAAATCAGAAAGCCATCTGAAAAGTAAGCGTATCCTCAACAAATGAGACTGACTGATTTCAAAATAATATCTTGGCATTTGAACAAAAGTATTGCAGCAGGAGATATATATTACAATATTCTGAGGTTATGATTT
Source organism: Agrilus planipennis (assembly GCF_000699045.2). Taxonomy (NCBI): domain Eukaryota; kingdom Metazoa; phylum Arthropoda; class Insecta; order Coleoptera; family Buprestidae; genus Agrilus; species Agrilus planipennis. The sequence continues at coordinate 2,714,011 of NW_020442467.1, forward strand.
GAATTAATGTTTTCCTTGTATCTAGCATCCGAAACAGTTAGCTACATAGCAACTATAAAACGATGACGTCGGCAACAACATTATCAAACACAGTGTCAAATAGCAGTTATCGATTTCTCTCAATACAGAGGCTTTGAACAAAATACAGTATCCAAAAAGATGAGGAAGTAGCAAATGTAGATGCACGTGAGATTGCAGCACTTGTCAAAGCTTTATATGCACAAGAATACTGTCACGTGCTTTTGTGGAATTGTCTAAAATAAATATTCTACATGCACACCCGTATACACATGCGCACATATACATAATAATCTAAGTAACTATAAAGAATGTATTTCGATGGTTTTAGGAACTATTGTAAACACTATTCCATTGATGTTTCGTCATTTCCTTCTTGCTGGCACTTTCTACAAAGCAGTGTTGAAAGCAAAGGTTGCTAAGCATAATGCGTATGACACTTGTTTATATTTGTAGGGTTCTTGGACACTGAAATTTTTCTGAACTGCGAAGGTATTCTTCATCTGAATACTTTCAAAGGAATTAACGTGCTCCTAACATTTGCCTTATATAAAAGCTTTTGAAGGACTTCAACGTGCAGCATCTGCTTGTGATAAGCTTATCCATACACCTCTCTACGTATTTGATACCTGAGTACGATTAGTTCTTGGAGTATTCCCTCTATCAGGCGGATTGGTGCTAAAGAAGCCTTTTTACCGACCCCCTGAAGCCAGCCAATCGACTATCCATCAAATAGCTATTTGGAAGATTACGAGAACCGAAGCTAATGGGACCTGTCATCTCAATGGCCGTCACTACCTTAGACCACTTATTGCTAAACTACATATATCTCCCGTATTTAATCTAATGAAACATCCTTCCTAGCTGCAACAACGCACTTCTGATGGGTGAAACTATACCACGCGCGCGTATCTATTGTACCCACCACTCGCTTGTCAGACGTACTAAATTGATCGAGATTCGTGGTTGTGCAGCTTAATCAGCCTCTAGGCCTGTTCGAATATCCGTCGAAGTAAACTATTATCGTTATAGGTGACGAAGATTCTATTGCCTCTCTGTGGGCAGGAAATCTATGGTATGCCGATAGAGGGATTCGTTCTTTTCAGTCTCCGCTGTTTGTAGTTACGGCCGATTCGAATAAAGATAAGATGAAGGCCCTGCGCAAATCCGTAATGAAATATTTATTGTAAAACATTTAGATAATAAAATTTTTTTGTAAACTGACAAGGAATAAACGATTTTTTTCTGTAAAACGATACAACATTCGGCATCTTCTGTATTTCCATAAAGTTACCTAATGTCAGGAATCACACGTTTGTCCACTTTTCGGGTTTCAATAAGCCATTTTATCAAAAGTTTCTGAGTTTTGGTAAGATGTAATTTTGTTTTGTAATTATTAGGGTAATATTTTTTGTTACGATTATGGTGGTTTTGAAAATGAAAATTTCTGGCTTGTACCATTCCTTCGTTTTCTCTGAAATTAATTTCATATATTAATTGTGAATTTTTTATTGTAACTATACTAATGGAATTATTTGTGAAAATTACTATACAGGCCGTAAACCGTTTATCGATTTAAAACTTAATATACACATTTCTATAAGGAATCTATTTAGTCAAAATACATTCGAAATTGTGGCATTTCTGGCTATACCGCAGTCCCTACCTGCACCAAGAAAGTTTAAGAGTTTGTTTTATTCGTAAAGTCGCCGCAATTTTTTGCATACCCCATATTTTGGCATTCTGAACAACTTTCTCCTACAACTTTTTCAATTGAACCCGTATTTAACTGTGCTGCTATTATAAAACTTTCTTTTTTCTGTTTTTGAACACTGAATGGCGAATTAAATTTAGATACCACAATCAATCAAGTACAGTAAAAGCTCTTTATTAGCGGGGTATATGTACCATAAATATGCCGCGAATACAGAAACCGTGGACATGGAATGGTAATTAGTATGGAATCATGGGGGATACGTTCTAAGGTTCCAATATAAAACCAATATGTATCAGAATAAAATCAATTTATTGAGAAATTTGCAATTAAAATTAATCGTTATAATCAGCTTTAGACAAGGGTTTAAAAAAATTGGTGATTTTTTCTTGTTTTGAATTTTCAAATTAGTCCACTCGGTTACCTCTTTTATAAAAGCTTCCTCGGCACGTACCAACAGTACATAGTCAAANTAGTTGTAGTTGCAATAATAAAACTACAACTACAAAAATTAAAAATATGATAAATAACAATTACTTACGATTTATATTTTTCAAATTCTGGCTGCTTGACTAGTTTTTCGAATGTTTCCAACTGAACGTGCATGAAGCCAGGAATATTGCTGGTTTTTACCTTCGGTGTACTGAACTTAGGCAGTTCCAAAAGGAGATCGAGATCATATTCTTCTGGCGAACCGACCTTTAATCCATCAAAATAACTTCCACCATAAAAGACCGTTGTAAAAAACAACTTAAAGAGGGGATCGATTTCTTTCATTTTATTCGTAATGAGAGTAACAACCTACGGCAATACATGTATAGATATTATGATTAATTTTATTGTATCCATTTATTTATAAACAAAAGTATGAACATTAATTGTACTGATTTAATTTATATTTTGAACTTTTATTATTAGCACATGACTGAAGAGGACTAAAATAAATGGTCCTAAGCCTAAGTATAGTAAAGGTACAAATCATGGATTCAATTTCGGGCAAACGAGAGGGGTTTTAGTTTTTTAGGAGGGAATGCAACACTACACTTCTCCGAAAAAAAAAATCAAAACTGGAAACAAAATAGTTGCCTTTACGGGTCAGTTGAAAATGAACTTTCTACCTCTAAAATAAATAATTCAGTACAATTTAAAAATTTTAATTTTGGTAACAGAGAAACTGAAGAAATGAAATAGAGATATTTTTTATTAATAAGTAAATCATAGTTACCAACTGGTGCTTTATGGAACCTTTGGTTAGGTAAGGTATTGATTTATCTTTTTGATTATTCTTTTTCAACTAGAAGCAATCAGAAAGGGATAAAATGTTCTTTATTAATTACTTGAGAACCGCCCCAGCTTCGCACGGGTGCAATGCTGATACTAAATATATATATACAGGGTGTCCCATTCATAATAATTAAAAAAAAAACATGGATTCCTGACACAAAATACAACAAAAAAGTGTTATACAATTTTTCAGTCCAGTGACAATTGAGCTCGCAAATCGTCTTTGCAAATTTGAATGTACAATTTGGTTCATTACGGGTCTGAATCTAGGCGACTAACGTCGCTCAGCTGATCTAGTGTGAATGTAACAAGTACCCACCTGGAAGAAGCCGAATGCACTTCCACCTTCTAAAAAAAGTAAAAGTGAAAAAGAAAAGCGTACCTTTTATAAAAAATGCTGAAATTGTCCGCCATTCGCTTCAATGCAACACTGGCAGTGGCGTACCCACTTGCTGCGATTTTTTGCCCAGATATCGGGAATATTTCGAATTATATGATAGGCATTGGTAATGTAACTCACCACCAACT
>NW_020442467.1:2719239-2728015 GCF_000699045.2 Agrilus planipennis
TCTATTTATTATTTTAACAAGTAATTTATTACTTTAAATTTCATTATTATTTTTAATTTGTGACAGTGGGGGTCAAGCAAGATCGTATCAAATCTAATTTAAATGGAACAAGGGGACATTTAGTATTTGAAGTCAATTATTGTAAATAAATAAAAAAATCATTAGTTTTTGTCCAGGTAAATCTCAACTAAGGGGAGGGATGACAATTTTTAACATTATATAATTGCACGCTGTACCGTTTACATTTTAATCCAAAAGGTACTTTTTTTTAACAAATACATTGAAAATTAAATTGTTATTATAATAAAAATTGAAGATTAAGGAATCAATATGTAAGGAATTTTTTATGTTTAATATACAGTTTATAACTACTAATGTGATTAAAAAAAATAGAGTTAGTGTTTTATTAAACACCATTACACTATGGTTAACATAGTTGTAATTCGTTCGACGTCATTTTCTCCATTTGGTTGTGGTAATAATCAAATTTCACAATACATATTAGATCCGTAGCAAATATGAGCATTATAAATTACACATAATTAACACCAATACATTTCGTTAGTTTATAAGTACATTTGAAATGCAAAACAGTAAAGTATTTTTACCTACTTAAATGTTGAAGTGACTAATTTTATTAGTTTTATAATGTTTCAATTTCACTTCTTTTTCTTAAGGCCTCCTCTCACAGACAAATGATGTTCGCTTAATAGTGTATCATCAATTAAGAAACAATAAAGCAAACTTTTAATTTTTAGGAAATTGCCAAGAGAAGTTATTTTGGTGTTTAGTAATACTTAATTTTATCGTTATCTATTTTACATTTTTACCTGTTTCAATATGTCGTTGTTTCGTTTTACCAATTTATCTGAAAGGGAAATACACTCCTGGTTTATTTGATGAAGTACCGGTTCCATATTAATGTATTTCTTTTTGTCAAAATCCATATCTGAAGCACTCATTGTTTAACGTTTCCTAAAAAAATATAATTTTATACATACCTCTGTGTGCAAACAACTGGTTAATTTAATCAAATGTTAGTCCGAAAATAACATGATGTAGATACTTACAATTTTCGTAAACTAATCTATTAATACCACGACGTTATGGCAAGGTAACTCCTGCAAGAAAATGAGCAGCGTGTTAAGAAAAATGAATTGATTAAAAGATGCAGTATAATAACGACAAAGGATAATACAATTTAAAAAATGGATTTGTAAGTGGGAATATCAGTATAGATAAGGATAAGCAATAATCAAACATAAGATGTGTGTTTGCTTACTAAACTGTAATTTCTTTTAGTACCTACTTACAGGGAATCCCCCTAGCGCCGGACAGCACGTAGTACGGGACAAAATACGTTGCAAGTTGAAATAGCGTTTGTATATACAAAACGTCACACTTCACAATTAAATTTCTCATAGGTGCGGGGTCGTCAGCCTCGTCTGATAGGACTTATAGGTGACACGTTAGACTTTTTGCGCAAGAATTTACTGCGTTGAATAATATTCAGAATGTCATATTATTATACTTAGGAAGAATGAATTTATTTAGATGTTTATAATGAGTATGTGAATGAATATGTGGCTCAGGGCGTTTATATATTATATAAAAAATAAATAATCGATAGAAGGATGAATTTGAGGTAAAAAATGTCCAATACTTGGAAAATTTTGAAAAAAAAAATGTTTTTTGACAATAACTAAAAAATTAAAGAAGATACATAAAAAATACACGAGTAAAAAATGTAGATCTTTTGATAACAAAAATTTTCAGAAATACATAACTATACTTAAAAAGATATATGAGAGATTGTTTTTGATTATAATGCAGTATAAAGTTATTTAGAATTATTTTTGCCTGTTTTTTTGGTCATTAGGAGTGGTTTGTGAGGATGGGAAAATTGCAATCGATTATAAATTGTTTATTTTACTTTTAATATGATTTTAATCAATTTTATATTTAAATCTATAGTTTTACTATATTTCTCAAGAGGGATAGTTTTCACCCCCCAAAAAAATAAAAGCGCACATCAGGCTCATATAACTTTTGATAAGGAGGGTATGCTTCCCGCTGTCTGTCCCTATGGATGCTTAGATCTTTAAAACTGCGCAACGGGTTTATATGTATAATAGATATGAATAATTTAGTAGAGAAACACTGATAACTTTAGAGGTTTCTAATGTGGTGTCGTAAATAAACACTTTTTTGCGCTTACATTGCAAACGCTGGCTAAACCCTCCGAGATAGATCAAAATAATGTACTACAGTATTGGACATCTTAAAAATGTCTACAAAACAGTCCGGGANATTTTATTAAAAAAAATATTAGAATAAAAAATAAAGATTATAAGAAAACAAATCCATTTTTTTTTAAAAATCTTTCAAAGTGAAATAGGAACCAAGATATGACGTGTTGAAGGAAATGTTTCTTTGCCACACTAGATTCACAGCATTTGAAGCTATATAACCCAAAAAATATGGATTTTTCGAAAAAATTTAATAGAACCATTTACAAAATGCTTGCAAAAACATTTAATTTCTTTTTTTTTTTTTTTTAAAGTTGATTTCTTTGGTTAACGAAGATATGATGAAAATAAAGTGGGTATCTCGTTTTTTCAATCAAAAATCTGGCAATGTAATTCTTGAAAAAACAGAATTAATTAAAATTTAACAAAATCCTTCTAGCTGTATGTTAGTATATATGGTTAGTGTACAATAATAGTAGTTCGGAGGGCCTAAAAAATTTGTTGTAACAATAACCTAAAAATTAAAGAAGATACATAAAAAATATAAGTGTAAAAAATGTAGATTTTTTGAAAACAAATATTTTCTTTTTTTCTGTATAAAGTGAAAATTAACAGAGATATGCCTATTTTAAGTCCGAAATTGAGTGCGAGGACACCCCGCTCTATACCCATTAAACCGAAATATCTTAAAACCGAAGGATTTTTGAAGGTTGAACAGTTGAGACTAACTTGTAGCCCTTAAAATTATCTTTAATTTCTTTTTAAGCAATGCAATATCTTAAATATTAGGGAGATTATCGTTGAAAAACCAATCGCGTTTTACGATGATATTTTCGATGAATGTTAGTTTTTTTACTCTCTTTTTTACTCAGCTTTGGAGCACATATCTACAGTATCAGTATGTGTAATATGTCATTATCTTACAAAACCCAGAGTGTAATTTTTATAAGTGATAAAAATTTTTTTTTTTAATATCGCGCTCTTTTATCTGACAACTAGAGATGCTGTATGAGAGAGAACAGCTACAACGACCAGAGTTGCTATGGACTTATTATAGGTTAACACGTATAATTTTCCGAGCAGACAATTTTTTGTTTATTGTTTGTTTCTCTCCGTGCATATAATAATTTTATCGAATATAAAAATTAAATTTACGATTTTTACTTTTTTTTAAGGGGAGCTTTTACCCTTCCCCCCCGACCCTAACAAGATAAATAATATATATTAGAAATATATAAGTACATAACTACACTTATAAAGATATACGAGAGATTTTATTTGATTATAAATGCAGTTTAAATTAATTTAGAACTATTTTTGCTTGTTTTTTGGTCATTAGGAGTAGTTTGTGTGGGTGAGAACAATGTTTATACTACAATTATTAATAATATGATTTCAAACAATTTTATATTTAAATCTACAGGTTTACTATATTTCGCAAGAGGGGTAGTTTTCACCCTCAAAACATTGAAAGCGCACATCAGACGCATATAACTTTTGATGATAAGCTTATAAACCAATTTTCATCCAAATCGGTGTTTTTTGAACTGATTCGGAGGTTTGGGAATTTTTTGAGTTGGTTGACTGGACTATAAGAGTTAGTCAAATATCCGCTAGATACAACTAATATCTAGTAACAGGTAGATTTAAAAATGTACTCAATTGCTATTATTTTTCAATCTTGGAAGCACAGCAATTAATTATACCATAGTTAATTAAATTATAGAAACGGCTGTACTATCAATTAAAAAAATAACACTTGTTGCATTTATGTTAAATTAATAAGTAACAAATATAAAATAAACGAACAGGTACGTTCCTATACCATTACGCATAATCGTGCTCATGCGTTTTGAAGGAAATTTCAAAACTCACCTAAATATTTCGATAAAACGTTTACTTTAGATAATATTAGGTAATGAATTTTAATTTTACATTCGAAGAAGATTATCTTAGCTTATTAGAATATTTATTGATATATTAATACGGCTATTATTATTTACGTACATGTAAATTTGATATTAAATTGTGTTTTCTTTCGAACTAAAATTGCAATTTACTTCTCAATAAATAAATGAAGTCGTTTTTAACGAAAACGAATCGCGCTTGTTGTGCCACACAGTTAAATATGAATAATAAAAACCCAAGCCGTAGGGTGAAAGTTGTTTCAATCGATAAGGAATGAGTGAAATTGGTATTAGGGTCGAAAACCACGTTTCGTCAGTTTAGTCAAAGTTTTGCTGGCAACGTGCACACAGAAGACCGCACGACGCAAAAATCCGTTTATGTAACAAAATACAAACTGAACATGTCGGCGGCATCGAAAAAAAGACCACCTGTACGTCAGTTATCACTTCATGGCGAAAAACAATTTTATAAATCTCAGAAGCCGTTTAAAAAGCAAAGTTCTCTCGACCTCGCGATTGAAAATCCAAAACAAAACCGAGTCCAAAGCGCCAACGGTAGAATAGGGGATTTTGCGAAATCTTCGGTAAAGTTAGCTTGGACTGAAGATGTATCAAGTTCTGAATCGAAACCTTCTACACTAATTGTAAGTAAAAAGAGCAGTGAAAATGCACGCAATTTCTTCAGGAATACTAAACACATTTCGATTGAAACGTTACATCCACACCAAGAATTACAAAAAAGATTGGAAGAAACCTGGAAGCGAAGACGAAATAAACCAAACATAAACATTTATCTAACGCCAGATAATCCTAATACAGATGAAAGTTCGTATACAGAGAATAAAACAGCAAGTCCAAAAATAATGTCACCCCTCTATCCAGAACATTTAGACGAAAACACTTTTCAGAAGAAGCTCAAAAGACCTTCAACAAATGCTGCAAATCCAATATCAGCAGAAAGAAGTAAATGTAAAGCAGTGGTTGTAGTCCCTTTAATTGAAAGCCAGCTCGATTCTTCAAAGTATTCGACTACTTCAGAAAACTTAAATCAAAATAATGACAAACTTTTTGAAAAATGTAAAACAACTAAAGACATTGACAACGCTAAAACTGCTTCTTCCGCATCCGAATCAAATGAAAAATCTAGTATGGTAAATGTTGTTTTGAAGCCTTCCACCTCGTTAAGAAGAGAATCGTTCCAGAAAAAAAATGATATAACGAAAGAAAATTTTAGACCTCCTTTAGTTAGAGCATCTTCAGTACCATCTAAGTTAGATAAACCAAGATTTACAGCACACAGGAGAAGAATTAAATCAGCCAAAAACAAAAATAAGAAGATTTTTCATGATGGTACATCAGATGAAGAGGAAATAGATTTTTCACAGGAAAGATTCCAAAAGAGGCTACACAAATTTATACAATTTTCTGGATCAGAAATTATAACTATGGTATCATTAGTAAGTCCCGATAATACAGACGTTGAGGATAGCATTGAAAACAAAAAAAATGAATCGAAAAATTTAAGCGAAGATCATTCCGAGAAATCGAATTATCTACGAAAGTCTATCAAAACGGGTGAGTAAAATTGCATAATAAACAACTTAGACGTAATATTTATACATAGTGAAATAAATTTAGTACAATTGGTTACTTAAAAGAAACATTTGAGAGAATTTGTTAGTTCGGTATTATGTATGAAATCGATCTTCTTAGGATAAAGATAACAAATTCAAATGTATCATCTGGCCTAAATTTAATTTACAATAAATGGCAATCAATAATTAAAACCTTTTCATTGAACTGAACGATATATTTGATAATTAAAAATATTAACTTTTTAACTGTACGTTTTTATAAATATTTTTATGTTTTACGGATCTTTTATAAACAAAAAAGTAAAATAAGTGGACAAAACCGAATATTGGCGTGCATACATGTACTTTCATTCCAGATTACATATTCCAGCATGTGAATTAGTAGTTGCACTACGGGTAACAGACGCTAAGATACAAGCAAAAAAGACTAAATAAGAAAATTTTAATTTTTTAATAAAATGTTAATTAATAGTACAGACTATTTCTCTAGTATTTCTGAGAAAATATTGAAGGAGTATGCAAATTTTCAGCGAAGTTCAAAATTTTTCCTTAGGTACCTCGAACGAAAAACCGGAAGGATGAATACAATTCGGTTCGGTCGTGATCAATCGAACATCTGTACTACAGATTAACTTTTTGATATAAGCAAAATAAATAAAGAAAACAATGCTTTGAATAACGCTTTAGAAATTTTTATTATAAAACTGTACACTTGATAGAAGACTGATAGAAACAATGCCAGAGTTTTATGGTAATTTTTTCTTAAACGTTATAAAGTATTTTTTTTCTTCGTCTAATATACAAATTTGTTATTGATTAACAACGAAGACGTAGAATGGCCAAACATAATTTCTTTTTGAAACTTGGACTTGTAAATCTGTTATTGAATCGTAACCTAACGTAATCTCAATCTCAGCCTAAGCTAAGGCAATTTTAAGAAAGGACAAGTATATATACTACAACACTCATTCACTCATTTCGTTTGTGTTGTCTTTACCTACTGTAAAATTACGATTATAACCAAATTAATTATCGTTTTAAGTTCAATTGGATTAGGATTATAATTTTAGGGGTAGATAACATAAACGAGATGAGCAGTAACGTAACTAGGCGTAGGCGAAGTAGGCCTAGTTAGGCCCCTTTAAATGCGGTGCCCCCACACTTTACCACAGATGACCAATTAATTTGATCACTTTTACGCTCGAAGAAGAACGTCACAAATTTAAAAGCGTGTTTGTTTTGGGACCTCGCAAAGAGCCCCACTTACTTAACTTTTAACTTGTTTTACTTAAAATTTGTTTAAAAGCGTTTTTGTTACAACGCGTTGTAATTACCTCCAAAGACCGCGACCGTTATATTGACGGAATATATAATCTTCACTAGAGGACTTCAGTAAAGCAAAAAGCCGAAGAACATTACTTCATGCAAGTTACGAAATAAAACCTTTTTTAAAATCTACATGCTTTTCGATATCCTCTCACCGCGGATTTATGTTTTCTCATTATCATGAGTAGGTATATCGTGTCAAAGCAAGTTCGGTAGGATAGATCTATTGGGCAGATCTTGGGAACGAAAGAAAAGGGGCTTCGCTAATGCGACTTCGCCCACATCTATATTAGTCCACAATACGCCTCTGGAGGGGGGTGTTGTCCTAGTTGTGTACTTTTTTGTCTTTACATGGTTGAACTAATCTTAATCTAATCCAATTCTAACCTAATAAGTAATTGAATCGTAGATTGATGAGTAAAATTATGATTTGGGCTGAAAAGCCGTGGTCTAAATGAATTATTTGGTTCACACATTTCGTCGAGAATTGTGGCAGTATCAATGTGGGCGCTGAATATTTCAATCAGTTGGCAACGAAATGTGTGGACCTAAAAGTTTATATAGACCACGGTCTTTCAACCCGAATCATAATTCTACGATCCTACTGACTCCGGCTGTGAAAGTCTATGTTCTTATACTAATGAGTAAATCAATCTACAATCGAAATTTTGAGTTGCAAGTCGAAAAATATCCAGTTACAAGTCGAAATTAATTTTTTGGGTGTATTAGTTATCAAATCGAAACTGTTTATGCGAACTGATGAACACTTATTAGTTAAAATCTGTTTTAAGCAACAACGTAGATACATACATTGGATAACAAGCTGCGATCATGTTCCGAGTAAACAAATTATAAATACATAAATATTTTTCAAAAGATCACCCTTTTTTTCTTAATTAAATTGTGGTATAGGTACTCCGGCTTCTTTAAAAAAATCCTCAAATCTACTTTTTTTATGCCCTTCTTAAATTTCTTTAACATCGTATTGTAATTATTTTATGTACAAAGTAAATTTTATGGTTGAGCGAGTAGGGGAGACCGGGAATGGTTGACTAGTTTTTTACTGAATAGTTCATATTTTTTGTGTTTTAATGTATATAGACAAGAAAAGCATGTTAATTGATAGAAAATCTATTAACCTAATAAAAATATGTAATATTTAGTTCTTAGTTTAGTATAATAGTGATAATTTAATGCATTTTACAAAATATTAAATCTTAGTCAATCTACCCCTGGCCCGGGGTAGGTAGACCATATGCCCGGGGTAAGTTGACTCATGTACCAGTAAGAGTCAAATCATGAGAAGGAGCAAATAAGTAAACATTTTTTTAATATAATTGAACCTTTTGTTAAACAATAAACAGGCTAAAGTTTCCTCTTCTAAATTAGTAAAAATTTGTCAATTTTTTATATATTCCACTGTGTCCAGGGTTAATTCTGCTCTCGTCAATTTCGGATTCTGTTCTAATTTTTCTTTTAATTTGGCCACGTAACGATTTAAAAGTCCAATAAAAAGTTAATTTATGTGTTGTTTTCAACTACATATTTCATCGGAGTTGGTTGAATAATTATTCAACCAGCCCCGAAAAAAATTGGTCTACCAACCCCAGACGCCATTTTTAATTTTGATCGCATGGCTAGCCTAAACACTGCCGTTGACTTGAAAAATAAGATATGAAATATGATAAATGTGCCCTCA
>NW_020442467.1:2732457-2752944 GCF_000699045.2 Agrilus planipennis
CAGCCCCGAAAAAAATTGGTCTACCAACCCCAGACGCCATTTTTAATTTTGATCGCATGGCTAGCCTAAACACTGCCGTTGACTTGAAAAATAAGATATGAAATATGATAAATGTGCCCTCATTAAATGCTAGGACTAATAGAAAAATGATTTACATAAAACGAGTAGGCATCAGATCAAAAAATACAATATATCAAAATATTACTTATGTAATTGAAATATGAAAAACATGTCAGTGTTCGAAAACAACGCACGACCGCGATGTGACGCTTCAGACAACTGAGCGGGGCGCGAAATGTAATGCTTGGTTATGATCAGATGACATAGTTCATACACTGTCGAAGAGTTTTCGGTAGTTAGTCTACCTACCCCTATAGTAAACTATCCCCGGTCTCCCCTACTAGGGTTACCAACTTAAAATTTTAGAAAGTCCGTTCGAATAAGTCTGGAGACATCTATTGAATAAGTAAAAGTTCCTTATTCACGGTTTCCTTATTCGCAGGTGAAAAAATTGCAACCCAGTTCCTGTATTCGCGGCTAAAAATTTCATTATTCGCGGATGTAATCGGTAAACAAAAAAAGGATTCGGTGTCATTTATTAAGGGGATTGACCGCAATAGACCGCTCGTGCCTACTGTGAATTTTTCCGAAAACATGGGTTTCTATTCTAAACATTGTGATTTAACGTTGCGAGATAAATATCTGAGTTTTTGTATGGTAACAGACAAAGGTTCACACTAACTCGGCAGGTTTTTAGTTTTCAATAATATGGTCATTAATAGCTTTTACAGGTGCTTAAAATTGATACTTCTTGTAGGACACGTAATTTCAATAGAAATTAAGAAATAAAAAAATGGCCTTCGACAGGCTTTAGAACAAAGCTTTATCTATCTTACTACAAAATTTCAAACCTCTGTTACAAACATTAAACTCATAATATCTAGAACCGATAAGCATGTTTTTACTCTACGGCGCGTGTACTACTGAATCCCCTTAATGTATCGGCATCTTTTGACTATGTACTGTTGGTACGTGCCGAGGAAGCTTTTATAAAAGAGGTAACCGAGTGGACTAATTTGAAAATTCAAAACAAGAAAAAATCACCAATTTTTTTTAACCCTTGTTTAAAGCTGATTATAATGATAATTTCAATTGCGAATTTCTCAATAAATTGATTTTATTCTAATATTATCATCATCATTATCATAAGGTCGTCAGTCCTAAGACTGATTGGACACGTACCTCCACTATTTCCTATCCTGAGCTAAACTTCGCATTTCCCTAAAACTAGAACAGCCCACATCCTTAACTATTTGCGAACAGTAATCTAATCTAGGTCTACCTCTACCCCTCCTAACTCCTGTTTCTGCCTCTAATATGTCTCTGACTAGACCTTCATGCCTGAGAAGGTGTCCTACCANATTTTTTATAGACTGGGGTCCAGAAGAAACTTTATTTTTTTTTTCGGACTAAAATTGGAGAGTTGGTAACCCTAGCGAGTATGTCAGCGTCAATTAAATTTGTATTCTATAATTTGATTGTAGTGTGCATTATTTAAGAGATTTAAAAAGAAATAATGATACCTACCTACAAAGTTTTCAAAACATTATACAGGTAAACATATTGCATTTGTTTATAATAACTAATCCTAATATTAATTTTTTTTGACGAGCAAATTACACACTTCAAAAGTTTTAGTAAAGGTCGAAATTGTGCAAGAAGTATTTTCTAATTCATAAGGGTTATCGTGCAAAAACAAGGGTATGTTTGAAGAACAGGAAATTTTCACTTTTGTTTTATTGCCCATCTGACAGGTTAGTTAGACCGTATCGTATCACTTTAAACATGCAATTTTCCTTTCTTATAGTTCAACGTGTACATGTAGACACCTTATTAAAACGCATGCCTCATTTCATTTAAAACTTCTTGCTCGTAAACGTACTGAACAAAAACTTTAATATACTCATGTCCTTGCGTACTCGTTATTAATATTATTATCTGAATACACATTATTACAGTAATATTAATCAGTATTGCAATAAACAAAACTGAAACACAACTATAATCAATCCAAGGATACTATTATTTAATTGAACCACTAACTTTTCGTAAGATTAATAAAAAAAGTGGTAAAGGTGTAGATGATAGAAAATAGGGGTGGGTGGGATCGAAAGAGGAGGTCTCCCCCACCACTGTACCATAAAAAGTTCGTGGCGGTCTCACCCCCATAAAAAGCTATGGGGGTTAGATGATGGCCCCCCACCCCCTCCAGGGGTAGGGCAGATCGAAAGAGGGCGGTCACCTGAGTAACCTGGGGGTTGAAAATTGATTATTTTGGCAATTTTCATACACAATAATTCAAAGAAAATTCAATAAAATAATTATTTTGAAGCGGGTGGAAGTGGGGGATCGAAAGAGGGTGGTCACTTGAACAAAACCCGATAACCTAACCTAACCTACCCTATTGATAAAGATATTTAAATAATGTTTTATGTAACTTTCTCAATATTTTTATGTATTTTTGGCATATTTATTAATTTTGAACCCACAATACTTTTTATGGGGGTGAGACTGCCACGAATTTTTTATGGTACAGTGGTGGGGGAAACCTCCTCTTTCGATCCCCCACCCCCACCCCCTTCGGAGGTGGTGGCCATCATCTAGACCTTTACCAAAAAAGTTATCCATATACTGCCCACTTAAGTAGACACACTGTATATTTTGGTCTATATCATAGATTGAGTCAAATATTTTATGACTAACGTGAAATTTAAAATACCTAACTAATTGTAAGAAATTTTAATTACTACACCGCACCGTTAATTTTATGCTAATCAGAGGGCTGTGTGCCAAAAACCTTAACATGCTCGACTAATTGTAAATATCGTAATATGCAAAGTAGTACATATGTGTATGCATATTCTACTTAAAAAAAAACATGTGTACAATTCACATGTGATAGAAGTGAAACCTTCAAAAAATTTGGTTTCAAGATCGCGACATTGCATTCGTTTTCAGGATATTTGAAGAATTTTATCATAAAAATGATGAAAAAACTCCACAATCATATAATACAATGCCTTTCCTCAAGCTTTATACTACGCATGCGCGCACGAACATGTACAATGCTGAAGCCCAAGCAAACTCACTATTCCTTGGTAAACACGAGTGGAGGGGGTACGATGCAGAGCACAAAGAGAACCACGAACATAAGAAACACTGTTAATGCTTCCTATATCATTTTCTCCCACGTTAAATCTTATGAATTTATGTGTCTGTCGCTTTTTCGTTTCATCGATCTTCAAATCACAACGATTCTAAAGAAGTTTTCACTTCAAAAAAAAGCAAAACAAGTCAATTTCAAATCGTTATTTTCTCAAGAAACGCGGGCTTATATTTATACTGAAGTTGTTGAAAGGCAAAGCATATTAATCAATAATTATGTAGAATAATAATCAAAATTGTTACATAACAAATTGTCACTACAAAAACAACATTTATAGTTTAGTAACTTCAGTATTTACTAATTATAGCCAACTGATTCGCTAGTTACTCAAACAATTACCCACCACAGGTGCAACAAAGTTAGAAGCTTGAATGGAAATTAAATTTTGATTACGTACATGGTATGGAGATGAAAATAGTATTTCATTATAATTATAATTATCTACGTTTCAAAACCTACAACTCAAACGATGCGCAGACGAAACAAAAAACATTTTAAATATTCGTTGTAAATAGTAGATACTAGCGTTTATAAATACTTACGAGGGTGCGTTTTTAAGTTTGCGGAATGGGTACGTAGGTCATTAGTGAGGGTACTTACTCGAGTCATTACGAATTAAGCAACTCATCATTGGTATACAGCTTTATAGGGTGGAAATAAGTGGGTGGGAGGAGAAAAAGCAAATAAAATTGTAATATAGAAGATATATAAAATGGATGTAAAGATTAGAAATAAGTACGTCAGGTTACGTAGAAAACATGGAAGACGAAATGTGGGAATATGAGGAAAGAAGCAATAAATAAGGTAGTAAAGTATGAGGAGAAGTTAAGGAAGCTGGAAGAAGGGGATATAAAGAAAGAAACGTGGAGGAATAAGGTTATGAAAGTAGAGATTATAAGTAGGTACGATAGAGGCAGGGAGGAGGAATGAGGGTATGGAAATAGAGACTAAAAGTAGGTACGATAGAGACAGGGAGGGAGCGTTAAAAATTTTAAAATCAAACATGACAGATGAAGAAGTGGTTCAGGGAAAGGACAAAGATAGGAGAAATGGTGAGGGATTGATCCAGAATAATAAGAGAGGATTTAAAAAAAAATAGAGATGTCTAAATATGTAGTGGCGTAGTGGGTGTAAAGGATATAGTATGGAGGAACTGGCAGGGGGACTGGCTGCCAAGGTATTTAGAAAGAAGGAGGGAAATAAGTGTAATGGTAAGATTTAGGACTGGAAATGAGTGCAGATGATGTAGATATTGGAAAAAAGAAGAAGAAAGACAATGCAGAATATGTTAAACGGAGGAAGAGAGTTTGACGCATGTGTTGAGCTAAGCCGTTTAAAGAGAATTTTAAGGGATAGGTGAGCATAGTAGAATATAGGGTAGGAAGTATGCGGGAAAAAAGAGGGTAAAGTAGGATTATTTGTATTTGATTTGTTCGTTTAGTAATAAAATTGACAGTCAGAAAATAAGAGAATGAATTGTAACGTATGTGTGTAAAATTTTATCTTTTGGTTAAATAATAATTATAAATAATTACGGTTCCGTTCTTTGTAACTCTCTCTATTTCCGGTAAGTCATACGATTTTACGTATTTGTTGCAGTGAATTATACTAATATAAATGGAAATTCACTGCTAACTACCGCTGACTTATGTATGTGGATAATCAAAAGATATTATTTAGCAAACGGTTATAAACGGAAATAAATCGCAATTTTAACTGGCTGTTCTCCATCGTTCCAATCACCGAATAGGTATTTCTTGGAAAATAAAATTACCTTCAACTAACACCGACGTTGAAATGAAAAACAGGTCATTAGTAGGAAGTTTACAATCTACAACAATTAACGAACTTGAACTGACAAAAACGAATGAAAACACGATAGACATCATCCATAATAAACTTTTTAGAGACGTTCGATCTTTCATTATTCTTTTCTATAGTGAATGACAAAAAGTAAATAAAAAAAGAAAAAGGAAAACGGGTCACACATACCTACATAATAGACCTAAAGAATTTGTGAATGAATATTGGCGACGTTTTAGCAAGGAATCAACGTTAGTATTTTACACACTTTGCAATCGGAAATCAAAGTAGAGCAATTTTAAAAATAAGTTAAATTTTAAATAAATTGATGACGATGTTCCGTGCTCGACATGCTCCGTGATAACGTGAGCATGACGGAACGGAAAAATATCGAAGGCAATAAATCAAACTACTTTTGATTAGGTATTTCCGATAATGCGTGATTAATACACATCAGGAACGATATTTACTAGTTTCTTATTTTACTTTATCATTTGGTATACTACAAAAGTTAAAGAGAAAATATGTATAAATTACGTAAAGGATTTATGAGGATTTAGAATAAAGAAAAAACAATACCTGTCCTAAGTACCGAACAATACTTTTATTAGGATCACAAGATTACGGTAGGGTCAGACAACAAGGCAACACCCACTTTGTGCCGTTTATTTTATTTGTTAATATCAATGTAAACTAGGGATGACCGATATTCATCGATATTCATAGATGTTTAGTTGGAAAAAAACATCGATGTTTTGATAATTTTTTTTTAACTTTTGTAATTTCAAAAACAATAAACGCATTTCATAAATATAATAGACAGTTTTATTTGTTACCGAAAACATCGATATTTTTTGGCCAAATCGATATTTTTCAATCGATATTTATCGTACATCGATACTTTTGATTCGATGTTAACATTTATTTTTGAATGACTCGTTTAGATATGGGTCCAGTTTAGTTGTTTTATTTTCAAATCGACTCAATAATTTCGTCTGTGAGTTGATTATTAGTCAGCTAAGCAAAAATATCGATGTATCGATAATAATTATTTGTCAATATATCGATAACAATCATACCAAATGACAACTGTCGATATATCGATAGTCATCGTTATATTGATATTTTCCATGTATTAATAACTATCAATATACAACGGCCTTTTTTACAGAGCGTTCAATTTCTTACAAAAATGCCTTAATACTCATTTTTGTACAGAAATTCGTTGTCGAGTTACAATTTTCCAATACGTATTAAAAAAGAAAAATATTAATATTAAAGGCTTAAATTTTTGCGGGGTCTATGTCTAACGATTTTTCAGTGTTTTAACAAATTAGTCAATTTTTTTGAAACATCCTAATACATATAATTACATATCGGTAATTATGGATTTTTTTTTAATATTTTTGAAATTAGATATTTTCTAAGAAAAAATGAACAACACTTATATACGGATTTATTTAGAAACAATAACTACCAGAATTAAAAATTATGTATTTAAATATATACATACATCGATAGTTATCAGATGCTTATTGTTATCAATGTATCGATAACTATCGTTCCAATAAATCGGTTATTATCAGTTGCTAATGGTATTATCGATATATTGGGATCCGTCAAATGGGCATATACCATCTGGTGGCAAAATTTATAACTCGAACGAGGGAAAAATTTACATAGGAACTGTGCACGCAAATTGTAAAATTGTTTATTAAAATAATAAAACACGTTAAAAAAGTAAAAATTTTTTTGATGATGGAGTCAACGAAGTTTTCTTCTAAAGTTAAATCAAATAAAAAGTTAATATGTTCAGTGAAAAGCTGCAATAGCACTTCAGACATAGATCTTCACTCTTCACCTACATTAACTACTTTCCAATAAAAACTAACCGTTTTATATATGTAAAAAATATATTCGGAAAATTAGAGAAAAAAGTAAACTAATAGAAGCTTGGATGAAAGCAGTAGGTATCAAAGAAGTGAATTCCGGAATAAAAATTTGTTCACGTCATTTTAATGCACATGATTATATTTCAGCAAGTATTTACCATCAGCCATAACCTTAATATTTAAAACTAGAATCATACTAAAATTATAAAGTGAGAAATTATTTATTCCTGTGTAATTGATTTAACACAATTCTAATGATACGATATAAGTATTTTGAGGTTAAGAACCTACCTGCTGCAATACAACAAAGTTGCAATAATGTGTTTGCAACGTTCTCTTAAATCGGCTTTGCACGTGCAAGTCATTGATATGATATTGCTTAAATCACCCAGAATCACCTCACCAATTATATAACGTGAATCACTTTTTAAATCCGAAGTTTGTAAAAAGTAGGCAGTAAACTTGACGGAATTTGAAGGCTAGCTTCCGGATTTGTTATTTCCGAATTTTATAATGTGATTGGCATTAAAAACACGCTCACCTTCAACGAAATTTCCTTTCCGAGGCTTTGTGTCAGCCCAATCACATATTGTGTCAATACTTATCATTTTATCGTAATTTAAAAACTTGGAAATTGCACGGTACACTATAGGAACTACGATAAATTTTCCCTAATCAGCGCCATGTTTTTAGGCTCCTCCCATTTGACGGATCCCAATAGATATACACAAATTATGTTATTATACTATTATTATTATATATTAAAATACAAATATAATTGTAAATTACACAATAATCAAAAAAAAATGTTAGAAACTGATATTTAAATATAAATGGTGGATTATCAATTCCCCGCCATCTTTTATTAACAATAGATTTAGGTACTTCACAAAAGCTTTTTCGATGAGCTTGTTTATTAATTTAATCGCTGTTATTTATTTCTGAAATACGGAATGACAAATCTACCAAGTTGTTCAATTTAAAAATTTACGCAATATGGTTACAACTCACGCTACCGATACTACCTATATACACATACTTCTTCAATCATCTACTAAAGTAACACAATATAGTATCATCAACTTTCTGCGTTCTTATTGATATTAAAAAAACAGCTTAATTTAAACAGCGTACCTGTACGATTTTGTGCAATTTGTATAGGTACATATACGTTCATAAATATTCTTATTCTTACAGCCATTTTTAGATTATGCTTTGTAATAAACTTATTTAACTTTCATTTCAGTGTCATTTCAACAATGTAGTATACATGCAGTAAGGAGTTTTTCTGCAAGTTTCCCCGGTAGAAGAAAGTATAATTTTGATAAGATGCAAGAAACAACCACTACATCTGATATAAGCTTCCTAAAGGACAAAAGCATTTCATTATTATCCGCCAAAAGAAGGTGATGATTAATTGAATTTACTTGATGGAAATTCATTATAAAATTAAATTTTCAAAATTTTATTGTCAACTTGATATATTGTTTCGTCACGTTGGTTTTAACTTCGTCGCGAATTGAATAGTAAGAAGAAAGTATTTCTTAATATAAAGTTAGTAGAATGGAAATGAAATTAGTGCCTTCTGATAGAAAACATGGGAGGCACTTTCAAAGTTCGCCTGCAGGGCACTTTCGATAGTTACCCTACTGATGTGCATACACGTATAAGAAACGTTAGAAAAACAGGATTAATTGAGAGTAAGAAAGTAATTTTTAACTTTTGCTAATCAAACATGAAAATAAAATGATTCTTAAATATCAGAGAAATATCAAAGCTTTAAAGTCTATGATTCAAAAAAGACTACAAGCTAGATAAGGTCAAAATTGCTCCAGCTTAGATTTTTATTTGTAAATTTCTATTTCGAAAGAACATATTTCAAAACTCCTTTAGCCAAGAAAATACCATAAATTGCGTGGTGAGCGCCATCTGTAGTACGATGCTACATTTTAGGATTACGTATGCTCCAGCAAGGTCCATTTAAAAATATGGATATCTACTTGCTGAAACGAATCCCGGCGTGGCTCACCTCAACGTGATAGGCATGTTACCATAATCGAACAAAATAGTTCGAAGTGGTCTGTATTGTGTCGAAACTGCCAGACGCAGATAGCGATTTCGATCTTTTTGGATCTCATCAGTGCGTCGCTGGCAGCTCCGGCAGAACACAGACCAACCTTTACCTGCTGTCTTAACAGCGCGTTTTAGAAAATACCACAAATGGCGTGGTGAGCGCCATCTGTAGTATTCGTTTCAGCAAGTAGATATCCATATTTTTAAATGGACCTTGCTGGAGCATACGTAATCCTAAAATGTAGCATCGTCTGGCAGTTTCGACACAATACAGACCACTTCGAATTATTTTGTTCGATTATGGTAACATGCCTATACGTTGAGGTGAACCCACGTCGAGATTCGTTTCATTATATCTGCCACTACTGTTAACTGATTAGTTCAAAATGAAGAATAGGGAGTGTCACGCTATTTATATAAGATAAACATCACACCAAACTCCACCGAAGAAATACCCCCACAACCCCAAGTCGATAGGGGATGAGGGATATTTTTTAGATAATTACCGTATTAACATAATTACAGACTTTATTATCAACTTAGAGTTGTGGCGGTGTTTCCTCGGTGGATTGTGATATGTTGTTTATATACGTTTAAATAAAGTTTATAATTATGTTAATACATATAAAAAGGGAGACATGTAGTAAATTTTAATTTTTCAACTCTGTAAATTTTTTTTAATAAGGGACGCCCAACGGTTAAAATATTTTTTTCCCGACTTAATAAACCTCTCTTTGACATCCCCCTCAACTCCAACTCGATTGGGTTGGAGGAAGATTTTTGTGTCATTTTGCAACTAAATCACTTTAATAATACGTCTCACAGGTGAATGACACGAATAGGTTTTTGACCCTATTATAAATAATTATGTTAAAACATCTTTCTAAATTAGAGTATGACATACTAGTAAGGCTTCAATAACCTCTTGATTGTTACGTCAAATCAATAATATTCTGTATAAGGTTAAAGAAGGAACGGATATAATCCAGTGGCGTTGTTTATCTACGTAATAATTTATAGTTTAACAAATAATATAAATTATTTTATATAATGCTGGTATTTTATGAATAGTTCTAGTTAGAAGAATCTAGTTTTGGGGGTTGGAATCAAAAATAAGTTTTTTTTGTAGGTACACAAAAGAAGGGACATGGTTAAAACTTTATTTTCGATTAATTCATTTAGCTATAGGCTGGTTGTTTTATTACCTTTTTCGCAACCCCCAAAGTTAGGGGAAAGAATGGTTTCTACATCTAACATGTATGTACGAGAAATGATTCCAAAGTTTTGGGAATTTAGCTTTAATTTTTATTATTTTGTTAATTTTCCTCAATGTTACAATGTAGTTTTTCAACATAATCTCCATTTAACTGAATACATTAATCCCAACGATAAACTAATTTTTTTAAGCCGTCCTCAAAAAACTTTTTCGGTGTCTCCTCAACGCACCTATTTATGGCAGGTTTTACGTTAGTTAAATTCTCAAATCGAACACCCCCAAGGCAGAGATTTCTAACCTTTTTAATATTGTTACCCCTGTGACCTATTAGGAAAACTGATTTTAACCCGACCTTAAAATGTTATCAATACAAACAACACAAGGAGATACAAATATCTTTAATAATCGCAAATTGCACATCAGTCTTAGAATTTTATTTTAATTTTATATACCTAAACAATAAATTAAGTAAAAATAGTTAGTGTGATGGTTGGTAATATTTTGCATTTTTCAAGTTTTTTTATGTTAGCTTTAATTTCGCTTAAAGCGTATTTTTAGTCATTTAGAAGGATTGTGGTCCTTATTTTTAGTGTAACCAAAGATGAAAAACCACTCTCACATCTATAGGTGGTGGCAAAGGGTAATGGCATTTTTAAAGTTCTATTAGCTAGAGCAGGATATTCGGCACCAACTTTTCGCCAAAATGTGCTAAGATTATAATTTTGAAGTTCTACTCTACAAGTGATATTTTGGCGTAGTCCAAGATATTCAACTTTGACCGTTAGGTCTTCGTCTTTAATAATGTAGTGAATGGTCTTTATATCCAAGAACTGGACTGATGGTTATCCATATCCGGAAAATATTGCTTTAGTGAGTTTATTGATAAATGCCGAACCACAGATCAAATCAAATATAATCTTGTTTGGTTCAATATTTACCAATTGTGCATACAGTTGTAAAAACATCGACACATCTATAATTTTATATTTTTACTATCTAGCTACGTATTTTAGGTTTTAATTATTAGGTTCTTTGTTACCTCCACAGAATAACTGATTTACCCCCGCGGGGGTAATTACCCCCAGGTTCGGAATCACTGGGAACAGACGATAATCACTGGGTGTAAGACCCCGAGAATAAGGTGGGTGCGGATGCAATTTCCATCGTAAATCGTTCAAAACATCCTTCGTTTTTCATGCGGTGTGTGGTCTTGCATTATCCTGTTGCAATAACGGACGCTTATGCAACTTTCTAGGCCGTTTTTTGACAAGTGCCTCTCGTAGTGGTCCGAATATTACATTCCAATAATATTCTGCGTTAATTGTAATACCTTTCGCCAGATAATCCATAAAAATAATCCTTTCGCAATCTCAGAATACACTAAGCATTACCTTTCCAACAGACGGAACTGCACGCGTCTTCACTGGAGGCCCTTCTTCAGGTTTGCGCCATTATTTGGATTGACTTTTGGTCTCAGGATTGACGTAAGGAATCCACGTTTCGTCAGTGGTTATTATTCGTTGCTAAAATTCCAAAATTCATCACCGTAACGAGCAACACCTATTGAGTATCTGTTCTGGTCCCAACAGCCTTGGCACCCAACGCGCTGAAATCTTGTTAACCCCCAAACAATCCTGCAGGTGTCATGAACTTGTAGTGTATCTATCACTAGGCGCACGCTAATTTGACGAATAGTCATTAGCCTGTCCTCTTTCAGTAGGTCTTCGACGGCAGTAATGTTTCTTTCATTCACCGACGTGCTTGGGTGCCCACTGTGTGGATCATTTTCTAGTGATGTTCTACCGGTTTTAAAACGATCGATCCACCGTTAAACAGTACTTTTGGATTCAGCAGATTCACCAAATACTCCTTGCAGACCCTGAATCATTTCTGATATTTTCACACCTTTACACAAAAGAAAATTATTGCTCGTTGAGATTTTGTTGCGTCTTCCATGGTAACATAAACAGTGCTATGAAAACGCGTTTATATCAGTCGAAAATCTGAATCAGACTGAACAATATTTGCATTAGATAGTTACATAAACATTTTTTGTCTTCAGTCTTGTCTGGCACCAATAACATTGCCTATAAGTTCTGCGTAATTACAGTTCCATGCAGAATTTTGGAAACATCCCTCGTATATATCTTTATGCTCCTAATCAGCACGCAAAACTGCACTATATACTAAAATTTCAACGAAATCATAGGTGTGCATTAATATAATGATATCAAATCTACTGAATCATTTCGTTCCTCAGAAAGGGGACTCTTACAGGATCACTTCGTTGTCCGTTCGTCTATAAAGTATCACTTCTGACAGTACATCGTAGGGATAGATATACAGGGGCAAACGATTAGTATGCTCACATTTGCAGATGATATAGCAGTATTAGAGATAGCTTTAAATAAAATGAAAGCGGTATTGACAAAATAGCATTGAATGAAAATAAATAAAAGTAAAACTAAAATACTGGTATGCAAGGGAAGAAAAGGTGGGAAAAGAGCGAATATAAAGATAGGAGACGAAAAATTAGAAGTGGCTAGTAGGGATATAAAGCAGAGGATAGGGCAGGGTCGTGTCGCCTTTAATAAAAAGAAGTCACTTCTATGTTCCCTAAATTTTCAAACCCGGACTACAAATGAAGCTCCCCGCCGGACGCTCCCCGGATGCCCTTTAAACTAGGACAAATCCGGGGAAACCCGGACAGATGGCAACCTAGCTTTAAATAAAATGGAAGCGGTACTAACAGATCAGTACTGTATGAAAGTAATTTAAAGTAAAACTAAAATACTAGTATGCAAGGGAAGAAAATGTAGGGAAGGAGCGAACATAAAGACAGGAGACGAAAAATTAGAAAAAGTGGCTGATTTTAGATATCTAGGAAGTCAGATAAGTCAGGACGGAAGGAGTAGTAGGGATATAAAGCAAAGAATGGTGTATGGTTGTGGCGCCTTTAATAAAAAGAAGTCACTTCTATGCTCACGAACGGTTAATTTAGAAATTCGAAAAAGTTTGTTAAAGGTGTATGTTTGGAACGCGGCGATGTACGGGTGCGAAACATGGAAAGTGGGCACCGCGGAAAATAAAAGGTTAGAAGCCTTCGAAATGTGGTGTTATAGGCGAATGATGAGGATAACGTGGGTAGGTATTACATTTTAGCATAAATGTTAGGTATATTTTTAATTATCTTTATTCATATTCTTAGATATATGTTTTTTTGTTCTGTTAGTAATCGTTATCTTGTACGCTCAAGATATTTCTTGAAAATCTGGTTTTTTAGAAAGTTACTTGCTTTGACGTGATGCACGAGAATTTCGAAGAACCGACCCATAGCAGGTACTGTAGGGGTAGCTTTCTAAAAAGTCCAAAATAGTAATAGTCGTTTCGAATAGTTGCCTTGTTAATACAAACTTTTTCCTTCGCTTATAAATTTCATGTCTACAATAGTTTTTATCATTAATATATTGGTTATTCGAAATAAACTCTGCTGGTTATTTATTTGAAATCCACCCCTTCAGATAAATATTTAACAGTAGGAAAGGTTAGAAATGAAGAGGTAATAGAAAGAATAGGAGAACAGAGAACTCTATGGTAGTCAATAAAAAATNCAAGATATTTCTTGAAAATCTGGTTTTTTAGAAAGTTACTTGCTTTGACGTGATGCACGAGAATTTCGAAGAACCGACCCATAGCAGGTACTGTACTGTAGGGGTAGCTTTCTAAAAAGTCCAAAATAGTAATAGTCGTTTCGAATAGTTGCCTTGTTAATACAAACTTTTTCCTTCGCTTATAAATTTCATGTCTACAATAGTTTTTATCATTAATATATTGGTTATTCGAAATAAACTCTGCTGGTTATTTATTTGAAATCCACCCCTTCAGATAAATATTTAACAGTAGGAAAGGTTAGAAATGAAGAGGTAATAGAAAGAATAGGAGAACAGAGAACTCTATGGTAGTTAATAAAAAATAGGCGAGATAGGTTGGTAGGACTCCTTCTCAGACATGAAGGTCTAGTCAGAGACATTGTATTAGAGGCATAAAAACAGGAGTTAGGAGGGGTAGAGGTAGACCTAGGTTAGATTACTGTCCGCAAATAGTTATGGATGTGGGATGTTCTAGTTTTATAGAAATGCGAAGTTTAGCTCAGGATAGGAAAAGAGTAGAGGTACGTGTCCAACCAGTCATAGGACTGACGACCTTATGATGATAACTCATTATCATGCAGGTTAGATTATAAGAGTCGGAATTGTCACTAGGATTACAAAGAAATTGTTTTAATAATTTTGCATAGCACACAGCAGTACAAAAATATCAACTAGGATATTGTAAAACTCCAAAATTCCACAATACATTTAGAAACCTAGAACGTGTTTCGACAGCCAAGGATTCAACTCTAGTTTTAAGGTTTTTAGTATACATTCAGCATATGCCTAAACAGAATAACAAATTTATCATTTATTAATCGCTAGATTTATATGTTTCAAAAATCTGTGATTCACTACCTTTTTTTTTTGTAGGTATTTAATATATAAATCAAAGAATTCGTAAATGCATTTATCAAAAGTTATGTGAAAACGTTGGAGTTTTACTGCCATTAGCCACCCTTCAAAAATTCAAAAGAAATTAATTTTGAACATAACGCTAATATATATTCTTTTCAGAGTTATAAAAGTATGGTTCGATTCGGTCTGTATCGATTTTGTTACTGTGAATATATTAATCATAAACACATCCTAATTTTTAAATCTGAAAAAGGGCAAACTGGTACTGGCTTGTTGTAAAACGAAGTTCAGGACTAAAATTTTAATAGATACAAAATAGTATTTAAATAAATTGACAGTTTTATTATCCACCGTTGTCACAAAATAGGGCATTATTTGTTAAAGCAGTTATGTTAGACAATAATAATTATACAACCATAAATACAGACTTCCTTATATGTGGCCCAAAACTATACCCCCCCTAAAAACAGCACTGCTTACTATTCAAAATCTGAACAGAACACAGTTAATAGATGATTATAGTTGGAACGATCAAAATTGGCATAATCGGTAATAAATTACCTGTGAGAATGAACGTATCTTCTTTCTTTTTTCCACTTGGAACTGCAGTCATTTGCTACGTTTTGAACACGCCCTTGTTAAGTTAGGAAATGCTCCATGAGTAGTGCAGACAACATAAAAAGAGATAACCGAATAACAGTAAGCGATGCAGCTATTAGGTTGTTTACGTATGCAAAAGATCAAGGTCTACTTAATAACTGCCTGGTTAGAATTATACCTTTAAACAAACGTCTTCGCATTTCTAAATTCCTGAAAATGTTGAACTTTCTTTAATGTCCGATACTGGCAACATTATCAAATTCTCCTTGTCTGCATTTCTTTCTGTTACACATCAATTGGCGTAATGTTATTCCTCGTTTTTTATTAGTGTCCGCTGCAATTCCTACCTAACATCTCTTTTCTATGTTTACGATATTCCCTACAAAGTCTGTCGTGTATAAAAATAGGTGTGACAGTTTCATTACGGATTATGCCAATTTTGAACGTCTCAACTATAGTCAGTTTCATTTATTAATTATAAACTTTAACCTATTGAAATGTGTTCCTTTTTTTGAGCGTAATACATATTTATAAAAATAAAATAGGATAAAGGGGTAAATTTGCTTTACTCCTGGGGAAGAAGTTCGAAGGTGCAAAATAAGCAACTATAACTTTTCGAAAAACTTAACGTATAGCGATTAATTTGATACCGAAACCTACTATAATTTCCATTTAAAAAAGTTTTGGTTATACAATATAAAAAAATGAGATCCGGGAAAAATTCTGTAAAATAAGTGTTTGAAGTGAAACTTCTATATAGACGACGAGGTCTTACGATTTGTTCTGTCACGAAAAAGCGTTACGGCCGCGTGAAGGGGGTAGACGGTATATCGCGTGATGAGAGACGCAATCGGCGGAAAGAGAGTAGGCTGGCGGCGCCGGCGGAGAGAGCGCAATAGCTGTGTTAGATGAATATAATGCGCAGCCGCGCGGATAGCGGGGAGTCCCCTAGAGTCCGGCGGCGGGTGCTGTGCTCAGCTGTTGTTTTCTTACCTCTGCTCTCCACGTGGATGGACATCATTACCTTTATTTGCAGTCTGTGTAAAAATCAAACAATAATTTGCAGTAAACTTGTTAAAACGAAATATGTGCTGGGACACATAGTAGAAGTGAAACTTCAACGGACAAGTAGAAAAACCAATGGCAACGGACAAATGGAAAAACGAATCTCAACAAAATTTTTAATTAAAAGTTTTACGGCCAGGTTTTTAAGTTGGACAAGTACACTAACAATCTGCCCGTAAAACTTGAAGTAAAAATTTTGTTTCGATTCGCTTTTCCACTTGTCCGTTGAAGTTTCGCTTCTACTATGTGTCCCAGCACACATTTCGTTTTTGCTATGTTTGTCGTTTTTAGGATTCTGCACTGATACCTACTCAATTTTTGTTTATAGATTTGATAACAATGTAGGAAATATATCAGCACATTCAACAGAAGGTGCAGAAAACAAAGAATCGACTACATCAGAAAAATTACCTAACGATCCAATAAACGATAACAAACCATCATCGGAAGAAACTTCAACTGCGAAAGAAAATTCGTCGCCGAAATTCGACAGCGATAAAGAAAAACAATGTTGGGAACTGTACACGAAAGTCAATCAAAAGGGAGTTAGCGTAACTTTCGATACCATCTTACGAGGAATGTTAACGCCCACCGAATATAGGCTACGAAGGAGGCACTCCCTTGCAGAAGTCGAAACTCCTAATAGCAAGAATTATCGTTGATTTCAACTACTGATAGCAAAACTATTAATGCCGAAATGCACCAGCTACTTCTTGTAATAAATGCGATAGAAATCAGTAGGAATAAAATTCTTTAGCCTAGAAAAAAAATTAACTACACTAGGAAAAAATTAGCGAATAACTAATTGGTAAACCGTATTCAATAAGTTAAAATACATATTTATGATTAAAAAATGTTTGTAGTTCGAAATAAATTAATATTAAAAATTTTAAATAATTCAAACTTTCGACAATACCTAAAGAGAGCAATATTGTAGGTGCATTGCTTGCATTATTAAATCTACATTGCGTGCGATACAGCAATATGAAATATTCGCTAGCCTTATGTATTTACAAAAATGTGTCAATGATGTGTTATTTATAAAATTTTAATCAAATTTCTTTACTGTTGTTGGTAAAATTATGGTAATGATTAGTTTATCTCTAAGTTAAGTACTAATGATTAATTCTTAAACGAAATATTATTTAATTTTATAACAAGTAGAGTGAGCAGTGAGGCCAGAGCAACACCTGTCTCTCATCAACCAATCACATTTTAAAGGTTTACTTTTAAATAAATTTGAGGATCCCAGATCAGAACAGATTCTTTTCAATTCGCTAACATCTGTTATCGTTTAAATTCGCTAAAAGAGCATATTCAAGTAAATGTCATCATAAGGTCGTTAGTCCTAAGACTAGTTGGACACACACCTCCACTCTTTCCTATCCAGAGCTAATTTTCGCATTTCCCTGAAATTAAAACAACCCACATTCTTAACTATTTGCAAACAGTAATCTAATCTACGTCTACCTCCACCCCTCCTAACTCCCGTTTCTGCCTCTAATACGTCTCTGACTAGACCTTCATGCCTGACAAGGTGTCCTAGCAACCTATCTCGCCTATTTCTTATTTACTTCCATAGAGTTCTTTGTTCTCCTATTTTTTATAATACCTCTTCATTTCTAACCTTTTCTATCCACGATATTCTCATCATTCGCCGGTAACACGTTTCTAACCTTTTCTTTTCCGCCGCGCCAACCGTCCATGTTTCGCACCAGTACAGCGCCGCGCTCCAAACATACACCTTTAACATTCTTTTTCCAATTTCTAAATTAACCGACTTCTTTTTATTGAAGGCGACTCGACCCTGCGCTATCCTCTGCTTTATATCCCTACTGCTCCTTCCGTCCTGATTTATCTGACTTAGACCTATATACTTAAAATCAGCCACTGTTCCAATTTTTCGTCTCCTGTCTTTATATTCGCTCTTTTCGTACGGTTTCTTCCCTTGCATAGGTACCCGTATTTTTGTTTTACATTTATTTATTTGGTAAAGGTCTAGATCGGGTCTGTCCAACTGGCGGCCCGCGGGCCGTATACGGCCCGCCAAATTATTTTTACGGCCCGCGANGACAAGTAGAAAAACCAATGGCAACGGACAAATGGAAAAACGAATCTCAACAAAATTTTTAATTAAAAGTTTTACGGCCAGGTTTTTAAGTTGGACAAGTACACTAACAATCTGCCCGTAAAACTTGAAGTAAAAATTTTGTTTCGATTCGCTTTTCCACTTGTCCGTTGAAGTTTCGCTTCTACTATGTGTCCCAGCACACATTTCGTTTTTGCTATGTTTGTCGTTTTTAGGATTCTGCACTGATACCTACTCAATTTTTGTTTATAGATTTGATAACAATGTAGGAAATATATCAGCACATTCAACAGAAGGTGCAGAAAACAAAGAATCGACTACATCAGAAAAATTACCTAACGATCCAATAAACGATAACAAACCATCATCGGAAGAAACTTCAACTGCGAAAGAAAATTCGTCGCCGAAATTCGACAGCGATAAAGAAAAACAATGTTGGGAACTGTACACGAAAGTCAATCAAAAGGGAGTTAGCGTAACTTTCGATACCATCTTACGAGGAATGTTAACGCCCACCGAATATAGGCTACGAAGGAGGCACTCCCTTGCAGAAGTCGAAACTCCTAATAGCAAGAATTATCGTTGATTTCAACTACTGATAGCAAAACTATTAATGCCGAAATGCACCAGCTACTTCTTGTAATAAATGCGATAGAAATCAGTAGGAATAAAATTCTTTAGCCTAGAAAAAAAATTAACTACACTAGGAAAAAATTAGCGAATAACTAATTGGTAAACCGTATTCAATAAGTTAAAATACATATTTATGATTAAAAAATGTTTGTAGTTCGAAATAAATTAATATTAAAAATTTTAAATAATTCAAACTTTCGACAATACCTAAAGAGAGCAATATTGTAGGTGCATTGCTTGCATTATTAAATCTACATTGCGTGCGATACAGCAATATGAAATATTCGCTAGCCTTATGTATTTACAAAAATGTGTCAATGATGTGTTATTTATAAAATTTTAATCAAATTTCTTTACTGTTGTTGGTAAAATTATGGTAATGATTAGTTTATCTCTAAGTTAAGTACTAATGATTAATTCTTAAACGAAATATTATTTAATTTTATAACAAGTAGAGTGAGCAGTGAGGCCAGAGCAACACCTGTCTCTCATCAACCAATCACATTTTAAAGGTTTACTTTTAAATAAATTTGAGGATCCCAGATCAGAACAGATTCTTTTCAATTCGCTAACATCTGTTATCGTTTAAATTCGCTAAAAGAGCATATTCAAGTAAATGTCATCATAAGGTCGTTAGTCCTAAGACTAGTTGGACACACACCTCCACTCTTTCCTATCCAGAGCTAATTTTCGCATTTCCCTGAAATTAAAACAACCCACATTCTTAACTATTTGCAAACAGTAATCTAATCTACGTCTACCTCCACCCCTCCTAACTCCCGTTTCTGCCTCTAATACGTCTCTGACTAGACCTTCATGCCTGACAAGGTGTCCTAGCAACCTATCTCGCCTATTTCTTATTTACTTCCATAGAGTTCTTTGTTCTCCTATTTTTTATAATACCTCTTCATTTCTAACCTTTTCTATCCACGATATTCTCATCATTCGCCGGTAACACGTTTCTAACCTTTTCTTTTCCGCCGCGCCAACCGTCCATGTTTCGCACCAGTACAGCGCCGCGCTCCAAACATACACCTTTAACATTCTTTTTCCAATTTCTAAATTAACCGACTTCTTTTTATTGAAGGCGACTCGACCCTGCGCTATCCTCTGCTTTATATCCCTACTGCTCCTTCCGTCCTGATTTATCTGACTTAGACCTATATACTTAAAATCAGCCACTGTTCCAATTTTTCGTCTCCTGTCTTTATATTCGCTCTTTTCGTACGGTTTCTTCCCTTGCATAGGTACCCGTATTTTTGTTTTACATTTATTTATTTGGTAAAGGTCTAGATCGGGTCTGTCCAACTGGCGGCCCGCGGGCCGTATACGGCCCGCCAAATTATTTTTACGGCCCGCGAGTACATTTTACTATGAATAAA
>NW_020442467.1:2753306-2757419 GCF_000699045.2 Agrilus planipennis
AACCCCCATAACTTTTTATGGGGGTGAGACCGCTGCAAATTTTTTATGGGGTTTTACTCAGGTGACCACCCTCTTTCGATCCCCCCTAACCTACCCCCATCTAACCCCCATAACTTTTTATGGGGGTGAGACCGCCACGAACTTTTTATGGTACAGTGGTGGGGGAGACCTCCTCTTTCGATCCCACCCACCCATCATCTAGACATTTGCCATATTTTCATATTATACTCTTTTGTCAATACCGCATCCATTTTATTTAAAGCTATCTCTAACTCCTCCTTGTTAGATGCTAATACTGCTATATCATCTGCAAATCTAAGCATACTAATCTTTCGCCCCTGTATATCTATACCTACAGTAGTACTGTCTTTACTGATATTGATCGAGTTTTCGATGTATACATTAAAAAGTAATTAAATGTAACAACTAAAATTTTAAAAGAAAGTAAGATGGAATTTTATAATAAAATCGAGAGAAAGACGTTCATTGCAGGTATTAAGGAATTCTACCATTCAGATTTAAAATATTCATCATCTAGAGATCTAGACGCTTGTATAGTTAACTGTCGCAACTATGACGACCAAGAACAACAAACTTTATACGAAATAGGGAAATTAAACCGTAAAATCCATAAGTTAATATACAGAAAAAAACCTATATTCCTTAGCCACTATCAACAAAATTATCATCAACCGCAATTTCCTTTGCACGGACAACCTCACTAAAAGTTTCCCGACTGGACCCATACAGTTGTCCAAGCCATACTTGTGAAGTAGTTAGGATTTGAATTTCTTGTGCTAGTTATCAGTGTACCCAACGTATCTCATTAAATTTGTTAAGTGAAAATTTTTTAAAACCAAGTTCATTCGAACCGAAAACTTAACTACTTATACATCAATCGTAAGTAAGAAATAACAACTTTCTTCTTAAATATTTGGACGCGTGTAAAATCCATTTCGGTTGGTGACAAATGAGAAACTGTCGCTTTGGTCTATCAGATTGAAATGACGCGGTGTGTCCCGATAACTTTTGCAGCAAGTGTGCACCGGGCCTTAAGTTGGAAGAACCATTAGCAATAAAAATAACGTTTCATTAATATCAAAAAGAGACACGATTTTTTCATTTAGCTTTTACATTTTATTTCAAATTTGTTTCGGACTCTGCCGGTCTGTCCGTTCCGCTTTAGCTTTTATTTTTTTAGGGGAAGTTGGAGAGCCGCAACTGTCTTGTGAAAGAGCCGCTTACAATTCATGTGCATCGGTTTGCTGATCCCTGGGTTAAGCAAAACGTTCTCCAACCGTAAAAATTATAGATTTCTTTGTTCACAGTTTTTCTTGTTATTTTCCGCGAACGAAAATGCAGAGTTTGGTGAACATGTGGAATATATTTTTTCAACCACTTTTATCTAAAAATTTCCCTTATTTCTCTGAGAACTGTCCTAAACTGACTAAATTCTCAACATGTTTTGAGCAAAGCGCAGAACTCCACAAAAGCTTTATCTTGGACTTTTTATTTTATTGTAATGTTCGTGGATTTAACAAATTAAATTTTAAGAAAAAAACTATTTATTTACACTAATTACTATTAAACTTAAAAACACTCTTAAATTATTACTAAACTTCGGTAATTATTCTATTTATTTACACTACTGTTACTATTCACTGTTCTATTTATTTCGCTTCTATCACTGTCAATTTATCTCTTGATTCACCTCTGCAACGGTCAATTTATTTCTACTCTCTTTCGGCGATCGTCTCTTCCTTTTTATACTCCCTTACCTCCTTTCGGGAACATTCTCCAGCTGTCCAGAGAAGTCTCGTTTTCTTTGAACGGTTTAATTACTTTCCTGGAACGCAGGTACGACACACACGTTTACAGATACGGCGCACATGAAGAAAAGCGCCCGCGGCTAATCGGCGAATCGATAAGCCGCTCACACACACGTATGCCCGATCGCACACAATCAC
Source organism: Agrilus planipennis (assembly GCF_000699045.2). Taxonomy (NCBI): domain Eukaryota; kingdom Metazoa; phylum Arthropoda; class Insecta; order Coleoptera; family Buprestidae; genus Agrilus; species Agrilus planipennis. The sequence continues at coordinate 2,755,274 of NW_020442467.1, forward strand.
GCTCGTGGTCGCTACATTATTATTTATGTGCAAAAACGGCTAAAAGTATTTGTACGAATGTAAATTTTGCCAACCTTTAATAAATGCTTGTAATAGAATATTCCAATGTTCAGTTCTCATCTAACCACTACCTATAGCAGGATAGCTAGGGCAGTTTTCAGTGAGTCATTTTATATTGCATATAGTTTTTTTTAGAAAATATAGACCCTACTGATATACAAATGGCCATCAGTCTTGCCTCTAAGTGATAGGACAACGTGAAGTGGGAGCGTAAAAAGAAAATTCATTATGGTCAATGTTTTACAAGCTAAAACTTTATAAATAATTTACAAGTGCAAAGCATTTACTCATTTCATGACAGCTAAAACTTTGTAGGATAACAAGCACTACAACAATAAATAAAAAATAGCAGTCTTGCTGTTGTATAGAGTCTTGCAACTGATTGAAGGCGCAACTAAACCTTTTCTTGAACTAATTTTTTTATTAGCAATAAACGACTGAAAATTATTAAATAAAAAGAATGCAAAAAATAATATACATAGATGAGACAATCCAAACGTTGTATGAAACATTGAGTTTTTATATTTAGCCTGTTTTTATGTTCTTAACTGGTACATATTTCTCTTGTTATTGGTCTTATTGTATGACCAAAGCTAACGATCAGGACGTGTAGATCTTCCACAGACTTTCAGTTTACTTTTGAATTGTTCTGAAATCGGCTTTTACATGAAATTACAGACTCGTGACTGGTGGAACAGTTGTTTTAAAACGTAGACATGCTTATAAAATATGGGAGCTATTCATGGTCAGTCTGAGTAAAAGTTTTTTCATCACTTATAGTAGTTTTAACAAGATCATTATTTTTGATGGAAACCGCAGATACGGTAATTAAATCTACTTATTTAACTGAATTAAAAATTTAATTTAATTATTTAAAACAAATGAAGAGTAAATTTAATCTTCTAATTCAAAGTCAATACAACTTACAACACAAGTAAAGCACTCACAGTATCTGTTTAAATGTTGATATCAGATAAGTCAGGACGGAAGGAGTATTAGGGAAATAAAGCAGAGGATAGCGCAGGTTCGATTCGCCTTCAATAAAAAGATGTCACTTCTATGCTCACGAACGGTTAATTTAGAAATTCGAAAAAGGTTGCTAAAGGTGTATGTTTGGAGCGCAGCGTTGTACTGGTGCGAAACATGGACAGTGGGCGCGGTGGGAAAGAAAAGGCTAGAAACGTTCAAAATGAAGATACCGTGGATAGAGAAGGTTAGAAATGAAGAGGTATTAGATAGAAAAGGAGAACAGAAGACTCTCTGGAAGTCAATAAGAAATAGGCGAGTTAGGTTAGTAGGACACTTTCTCAGGCATAAAGGTCTGGTCAGACATATTAGAGGCAGAAACGGGAGTTAGAAGAGGTAAAGGTAGACCTAGATTAGATTACTGTTCACAAATAGTTAAGGATGTGGATTGTTCTAGTTTTAGGGAAATGCGAATATTAGCTCAGGAGAGTAGAGTGAAGGTGCGTGTTCAACCAGTCTTAGTACTAACGATCTTATGATGACGAATAAAAATAAAAATGTTTTAGCCGACCTAAAAATCTACGGAAATGAGAATGGAATGTTAGACCATAATATATTCAAGTGCTGATTGGTGCACAATATTTTTAGTTAGCCCGTCTTTTGTTAACACATAAATTTGATAGAGCAGGCATCAGTTGATTATGGGAGAAGTATATTCCCAGTGTAAGCAGCAAATGGACACTGTTTGGCATCAGGAAACCGAAATACAATGTCATCTACTTGATGCTTACCCCACCTTGATAGCAAAATATTTGGAAGTGGAATTAACCAATACCGCTATCTGTTAGAAACTTATGGAACTTACAAGCAATTGCAACTATTGTCGTACATAATAAACAGTTAGGTCAAAAACACCCTATCTTTTAAGTTTGACAAAGTTAGCCAAATTTCATAAAAAATGGTCAAGTAGTTTCGGAGCTTTTCCCAAAAAGCATCGTGACCCTAGATTTATATACATATATATATAGTGCCTAAACTACAAAATTTTAAGTATCATAAAATGAGTCAATGCTTTGACTTCCTGCAGTGCATCAATAATTTCAGTTTCTCGCGTGCAAGA
>NW_020442467.1:2760906-2768022 GCF_000699045.2 Agrilus planipennis
ACTCTGTCTTAGACTGCAGTAAGTAAAATTTTAACTGAATGCACTCATTCACTAAATGTAACTAACAAAATTGCGTCGGGCGATAAGCGGAGGGAAGTCCCCAGTAATAGACAATACACGGAATACACCGACCGAAAACAAGCGACGGGGAATTCCCCATTCCGTTTGATAGATGCGCACACGGGTTGATTGATCGCAGTGTTGTCAATCTTTGATCGCATTTTTTTTAATTCTAGATGATTTTTATTATTGACAATATCGTCTATTGTTTTCAGTTCAGGTTGGGGGCCCTCTGTATTCACGGGGCCCTGGGCTACAGCCCAAAAAGCCTTTAAGTAGATCCGCCCCTGTTATTTTTTCAGTTTTAGGTTTCTGTTGTACCTAATTTTTTGTTTAATAAATTTTAGTGTACTAGCCTATAGGCTAGGTGTTACTAGGATTTTTTCGATTAGAAGCAATCAGAAAGGGGTTCTAATCGAAAAAATCTTAACCTACTTGGAGAAGATAGTACAAAGGATAGGCATTACTATAAAAAATATATGTTCACGGAATTCAATACCTTCATCAAAAAGAGCGTATCATGCAAAAATATACAAAGTTACTTATTATTAGCAATAGAACAATTATATACTAAATTTATAATTTTGTATAAAAAAATTATGGTTTTATATATATACGCACACTTTATTCATTATTTGGTGCATAATATTAAAAAGTACTAATCAATCGCCTAGGTCTTAAGTATTTAATTCTAAAACTGTGTATTCCTATATACTTTTTCAGTTTTCCTGATCCCAAATAGAACAAATATATCAATAAATACATATGGGCTGCAATTAAAATGTATTTTCAATTTTTAGAAAATAATTATAATATGCCCAGTAGGTAGTAATTCTAAAAAATTGGTAATTACCTTTTCTATCACTATTTCACAAGTATAACCTCAAACCTATAGGAAGACGTGGAAAAAGCCACACAAATGACAAGTACAACGATGTTTAAAAGAAAAACCAATTTTATAACAAAATTCAAATGCAGTTGAAATAAACCCCATCTACTGTAATATTTAATGGAAATGTCACTCGCAAATCCCAAGCATGAGTGTATGTCATAGACATTTCTAGATTAGTGCATAGACAAACTTTAGTGCATGTATTGCAATATACATTAGAGATATACAGGTCTGACGCTGGAAGTTGGCGGAAATTTTAAAATGGTCAGGATGCGCAGTGGCAAAAGTAGGCAGTTTTAGGGATAACAATTACAGCCCTCTTTCTTCAGTATTCTTATCAGGAGCGTAGATTAAATATTTAAAAACAAGGATCAGTTTACAAAATTAAATTTAAAAAATTAAGTTATTCGGTTGGTTTTCAAGTTTATGTAAAAAAGAAATTGGCGCAATAATTTAGTTTAATGTGATTTATTTAAATGCTATGTTAGATAATGAGCAAATAATGATGTTGATGTCGGTGACAGTGATAGTGATGAGGCCAGTGAATATGAAAATCAACTACAAAACAAACAAAGACTATATTATTTCCTTGTACGCTACTGTCCTATCTGTATTAATACAATAGTTTACGCCTACTGAAAGCTTATTTGTATACCGGTTCAGAGTGATCTACCCAGTTAGGCCATAAATGGGCAATTGCCTGCGTGACCGCTCTCCAGCTTGCTTCGTCCGACCTATACATTACTTACAACAGTATATCTATGGTACCATTTGAATAAATTAATATTTAATTTCTTCCTGCACCCAAAACAAATTTTCCTTTTTTTTTACAGAACTAATGGACATACAGTGATACTTACATATTTAGAACCCGCAAACGGCGCATAATTTATGATTAAAGTTTAAATTAGAGAATTATGTATATCGGGTGTCCGATTCACACAACTATCATATGCATATGATTATTATGTTATTTACGGCTGCGATCTCCATGTTGTTGTAGTTGGGACGTTCAAAATTGGTCCACAATAACGCTCTCGCATTTTCTTCTTTCAACTTACTAACTAGACTAGAGTCATAGATAACTAGAGTGGTAACCATCGACGTTTACTAATGAACATGCCTTAGCGGTCAGAATTGTGGTACAATAAAAGAAAGAGATGGAATGAAGTTTCGGACAATATCCATCTCTCTCANGGAACGCAGGTACGACACACACGTTTACAGATACGGCGCACATGAAGAAAAGCGCCCGCGGCTAATCGGCGAATCGATAAGCCGCTCACACACACGTATGCCCGATCGCACACAATCACGCTCGTGGTCGCTACATTATTATTTATGTGCAAAAACGGCTAAAAGTATTTGTACGAATGTAAATTTTGCCAACCTTTAATAAATGCTTGTAATAGAATATTCCAATGTTCAGTTCTCATCTAACCACTACCTATAGCAGGATAGCTAGGGCAGTTTTCAGTGAGTCATTTTATATTGCATATAGTTTTTTTTAGAAAATATAGACCCTACTGATATACAAATGGCCATCAGTCTTGCCTCTAAGTGATAGGACAACGTGAAGTGGGAGCGTAAAAAGAAAATTCATTATGGTCAATGTTTTACAAGCTAAAACTTTATAAATAATTTACAAGTGCAAAGCATTTACTCATTTCATGACAGCTAAAACTTTGTAGGATAACAAGCACTACAACAATAAATAAAAAATAGCAGTCTTGCTGTTGTATAGAGTCTTGCAACTGATTGAAGGCGCAACTAAACCTTTTCTTGAACTAATTTTTTTATTAGCAATAAACGACTGAAAATTATTAAATAAAAAGAATGCAAAAAATAATATACATAGATGAGACAATCCAAACGTTGTATGAAACATTGAGTTTTTATATTTAGCCTGTTTTTATGTTCTTAACTGGTACATATTTCTCTTGTTATTGGTCTTATTGTATGACCAAAGCTAACGATCAGGACGTGTAGATCTTCCACAGACTTTCAGTTTACTTTTGAATTGTTCTGAAATCGGCTTTTACATGAAATTACAGACTCGTGACTGGTGGAACAGTTGTTTTAAAACGTAGACATGCTTATAAAATATGGGAGCTATTCATGGTCAGTCTGAGTAAAAGTTTTTTCATCACTTATAGTAGTTTTAACAAGATCATTATTTTTGATGGAAACCGCAGATACGGTAATTAAATCTACTTATTTAACTGAATTAAAAATTTAATTTAATTATTTAAAACAAATGAAGAGTAAATTTAATCTTCTAATTCAAAGTCAATACAACTTACAACACAAGTAAAGCACTCACAGTATCTGTTTAAATGTTGATATCAGATAAGTCAGGACGGAAGGAGTATTAGGGAAATAAAGCAGAGGATAGCGCAGGTTCGATTCGCCTTCAATAAAAAGATGTCACTTCTATGCTCACGAACGGTTAATTTAGAAATTCGAAAAAGGTTGCTAAAGGTGTATGTTTGGAGCGCAGCGTTGTACTGGTGCGAAACATGGACAGTGGGCGCGGTGGGAAAGAAAAGGCTAGAAACGTTCAAAATGAAGATACCGTGGATAGAGAAGGTTAGAAATGAAGAGGTATTAGATAGAAAAGGAGAACAGAAGACTCTCTGGAAGTCAATAAGAAATAGGCGAGTTAGGTTAGTAGGACACTTTCTCAGGCATAAAGGTCTGGTCAGACATATTAGAGGCAGAAACGGGAGTTAGAAGAGGTAAAGGTAGACCTAGATTAGATTACTGTTCACAAATAGTTAAGGATGTGGATTGTTCTAGTTTTAGGGAAATGCGAATATTAGCTCAGGAGAGTAGAGTGAAGGTGCGTGTTCAACCAGTCTTAGTACTAACGATCTTATGATGACGAATAAAAATAAAAATGTTTTAGCCGACCTAAAAATCTACGGAAATGAGAATGGAATGTTAGACCATAATATATTCAAGTGCTGATTGGTGCACAATATTTTTAGTTAGCCCGTCTTTTGTTAACACATAAATTTGATAGAGCAGGCATCAGTTGATTATGGGAGAAGTATATTCCCAGTGTAAGCAGCAAATGGACACTGTTTGGCATCAGGAAACCGAAATACAATGTCATCTACTTGATGCTTACCCCACCTTGATAGCAAAATATTTGGAAGTGGAATTAACCAATACCGCTATCTGTTAGAAACTTATGGAACTTACAAGCAATTGCAACTATTGTCGTACATAATAAACAGTTAGGTCAAAAACACCCTATCTTTTAAGTTTGACAAAGTTAGCCAAATTTCATAAAAAATGGTCAAGTAGTTTCGGAGCTTTTCCCAAAAAGCATCGTGACCCTAGATTTATATACATATATATATAGTGCCTAAACTACAAAATTTTAAGTATCATAAAATGAGTCAATGCTTTGACTTCCTGCAGTGCATCAATAATTTCAGTTTCTCGCGTGCAAGACTAATTTTGTCCCAGCGGTAAGCAGTAAGACCATCATCCATTTTTCCAATTAGGTAATATGTAATAAGTAAATTATTAATAAAGTTTTAACTAGTATATTATATATAAATATTTTTATCGCTTCCAATTGTTACGAATAGATGAATAGAGTGTAAAACTGCACTTTTCGAATCTCATTTGGAATAACAAAAGGAAATGTACCAAACACTATAACATTGGCCCTCTTTTACTGTCGCCAGCCTACTAGTACTAGAATAAATATTCTAAGTGAAACCTATCAAAATTCATTAACAGTAGACCGAAGTGTGAACAGTGTCCCGTGTTACCGTTGGTGGTTAGGGGATACATTAAAAAGTCCCAAAGTTTTTGACATCCATGCATGACTCTCCATCCATTGTCACTGTTGATGAATTTTGATAGGTGTAGCTATTCAAAATACCACATAACAACGGGAAATTCGCACCTGGCGATAGCGGCAAACGGTAACTTCATTATGAATAGCTTCTGAGCTGATGATAATTGTCCCCAACACACAAAAACATTGATAATAATAAAAAATATATACAAGGCATTTCTGAAAAAGTAACAAGCTTGCAGCTGTTAAGATCCATAAAACAAGAAAATTAAGTAAATGTTTGGTTACCCGAAAGTTCACTGTTTTCGAGAAAAAAGTAGTTCAAAATAGAGATAAAAACTAGTCCGACCCTGGTAGATCACGCAGGAAAATACAACAATGCAACGTCAACGACAATGCAACGTCTCATTTAATCAACTGATAAATAATTACCAATATCAGTGATGCATTATTTTGTATTTTTAGCCTCACGCATTGTTTATTTGTGATATTATATTACGTGTGATTGACTGTTTATGTTACAGCCAGCCTACAGTAGTTTGTACTTTTAGCATTGTGGCTGTACGTATGTAGTCTGTAGAAGTAACGTCACTACGAAGTCATTTACAGTAGGTCAGTGTAGAACAGTAGTTGTTACAATGGCATTTAGTAAGGCAGAAATTTGTGACATGATACTAATTTACGACATTGTGGTCAACAACCGCACCAAACAATTAGCACATTTAAATTAAGTTATCTTAATCTCGTAACCAAACAAACTAACTTTCGTTTGTCAGATATTTGAAAATCTTGATGTACTATGATAAATCGAAAATAACAACTAATTACTTAGTTATTTTGTTCAAAAATTACATTTCTTAAATTTGTAGTTAGGATATCATACAATAACTGACGTAACAGGGCAATTCTGAAGTCAGATTCGGAAACCACCTAATGTAAATCAGAAATGATATCTCTGGTAGTGATCGATGTTAACCAGTATAATTGTATAAGCCCAGTGACCTGTCTATTTCTATAAATTATAAATGTCTAGGAGAAAATAAAAGTATTATTGAATTGCACCTTTAAACTTGAATTTTAGAAACAATTGTAACGTTAGGTAGAAGAAAAAGGAAAAGGGCAAAAAAGAAAATATAGTAAAGATAAAGAAAAATTTAAAGGTGAGATAATTGTATGTATCAGTAATATAATTTTTAGATTAACTTCGTCCACTACAGATAACTTCAAATTACTGAGGAAAAATTATTGTTGCTGTCACTCTCTCGCCGGGAATCGAACCCGGGCCAATGGTTTTATGCATCAATATTAAACCACTAAGCTACGAAGAGGTGACAAAAAAAATCAAAAGGAAGATTAGCAAGAGGGTATGTAATGCAGGAATATTTGAAGGGATAGCAACATTTAGAATTTAAATTTGCAATGGGAATAAATACCGATTGAAAATTAATGAAATTCGAGTCACGTTTTGAAAGAGAATAAAACAATGAACCGGTGCTGAAAGTTAATAAGATCAAAGAGCAAAGGGATTGGTGGCCTTATTAATCAGACTCTTGAAAAAAAGTAATAGAACAAGAAGGGATCAAGGTACAATATGATTCAAATGTAATATAAAGGTATTAAAAGAATTTCTTTTTTACGTTTTTGCACTGCTGTGCCACTTCTTTCGTTCGAAATAAAACTCGAACTGTATTTTTATGTTTATTAATAAAACAACTTCACTAAAACTAGTTAATAATTAAAATTAATAATAATGATAATGCTTATGTTTATGTTGATCGAATATTCGTGATTTTTTATGTGATTTGATGATAAATTGATTACGTTGATGGATCGTTATGACTGTTCAAAGTGCAATGTTATTTTCCATATTTCCATATTTAAAGTTTCTTGTTTCCCTACTACTATTTTCCCTCCAAGGGGGTGGTAACGGTACCTGCTTGGGTATCACAGAAGTATACGTCTCAAGGCTATTTGTTAATATATGAATATTAATCAAGGGTGAATATTGAAACGGTTATTTATGGTATTTACAACCCAAGCAGACCATGGGCTAGGGTAATAAACCGCTGTATCCAAAACAGTCAAATTACAATGAGTTCAACAGAATTATTGGGGTTTTTTATTTTTGTGATTTGTTTTAAAGGTATAGGTAGTAGGTTGTCACTGAGGATGATAGGTTTTTAGGTAATTAAAGTTAATCTAAAGGGTCATATTTAGTTTTTTAGCTGTAAAAGAAGAAATAAAATTTTTGTTTAGTGAATAGATGTTGTGATAATGTTATTCATGGTAAATTAGAAAGAGGAGACTGTGGTAAATATTAATTAAAAATTAAAAGGAATACTCACCC
>NW_020442467.1:2768888-2809870 GCF_000699045.2 Agrilus planipennis
CCATACCAACACATACCATCGGGTATCGAGGATTTTCCCGATGTGTAAACTGATAACGTTAGCAGTTCTGCCGATGTTCGACCGTCTCCTGCTCCGCCTATCTCCTTGTATCTAGTGTCGATATTTCTCTCCTTATTACGGCCAGTCGAGTCGCTGTTACTCCTTGGCCGTTGCATCAGTCGACATGCAATAAAAGCGCAATTAGCCGCCTTGTGTCCTCCACGGTTATTTAGATCGGACGATAGCTGAAACCAGAGCAACTGATAAAACTTGGTACACTTGTTCCCGACTTCCTGAATAGAGTGCTAAATGTCGTTCTCGAAATAGGTGGCAGGATAATTGGAAAGGAGAACTAATTTCGAAGGATGTTATCGAGAATGGCGACTGCCAAGACATTAGTGGTCCTTGACATGGCTAAATCTCTTTCACTTCTCAATGTAACTTCATGACGACATGATAAGACCTGCAGATTACAGAAGGCTCAACGTTATGTGTATGTTAACGGAAATGTCTGTAATCCGTCATTGTATACAATTCCTAGGAAATGTATATAATTCCGGAAATGTCTGAAATATATTATATAAGACACACTTCCTAGGAAATCTATACATTTCCTAAAAAGCAATCGGAATTGTATTACAGGTATTACTAAATAGGCAATATTATAGCAGGCTGTTTGGAGATGTATGTACCTATATCCATTGGTGACGTCATTGTTTAGGTAGGGAGATTTGACATACTGGAGTTTCTTAAATACCCCTGCCCGCCGAAAGCGGGCTGATATGTTAGATGTTAGAATAATGTGACGAGGATATCTTTGTTTCAGCAAACATGATGACCTTGAATCTTTAGTATGTTGTAGAGGTGATACTGCTGATCATTTTCATATATACCTATATATGTTAGGCGCGGGGATCATAATGAAGCATACTTTTCGAAGACATTATTCCAACAATTCATAGATCTACCTAATAAGAATACAATAACGTCACTAATACATATACATTTCCAAACCTAACCTAACCTAACCAAACAAAAACGTCATCAACGCATATACAGGCCTGACGCTGGAAGCTGGCGGAAATTTTAAAATGAAGTGGATGCGCGGTGGCAAAATTAGGCAGTTTTAGGTATAACGATTGCAGCCCTCTTTCTTCAGTATTCTTATCAGGAGCGTAGATTAAATATTTAAAAACAAGGATCAGTTTACAAAATTAAATTTAAAAAATTAAGTTATTCGGTTGGTTTTCAAGTTTATGTAAAAAAGAAATTGGCGCAATAATTTAGTTTAATGTGATTTATTTAAATGCTATGTTAGATAATGAGCAAATAATGATGTTGATGTCGGTGACAGTGATAGTGATGAGGCCAGTGAATATGAAAATCAACTACAAAACAAACAAAGACTATATTATTTCCTTGTACGCTACTGTCCTATCTGTATTAATACAATAGTTTACGCCTACTGAAAGCTTATTTGTATACCGGTTCAGAGTGATCTACCCAGTTAGGCCATAAATGGGCAATTGCCTGCGTGACCGCTCTCCAGCTTGCTTCGTCCGACCTATACATTACTTACAACAGTATATCTATGGTACCATTTGAATAAATTAATATTTAATTTCTTCCTGCACCCAAAACAAATTTTCCTTTTTTTTTACAGAACTAATGGACATACAGTGATACTTACATATTTAGAACCCGCAAACGGCGCATAATTTATGATTAAAGTTTAAATTAGAGAATTATGTATATCGGGTGTCCGATTCACACAACTATCATATGCATATGATTATTATGTTATTTACGGCTGCGATCTCCATGTTGTTGTAGTTGGGACGTTCAAAATTGGTCCACAATAACGCTCTCGCATTTTCTTCTTTCAACTTACTAACTAGACTAGAGTCATAGATAACTAGAGTGGTAACCATCGACGTTTACTAATGAACATGCCTTAGCGGTCAGAATTGTGGTACAATAAAAGAAAGAGATGGAATGAAGTTTCGGACAATATCCATCTCTCTCACGATAGTGCGGAAGCGTGTAATGAAAGAGATAGCACTAGTCCGAAACCATACGCCATCTCCCTCACTTTTCGAGCCAAGAAATTATTACAATACATACGGCTAAGGCACGTCCATTAATATATGTCTATGGTATATCTTGTATATCTATTATATATGATCATGACATTATCTATGATCATGAGCAATTATGGCTGTAATGGCTGAGCGGCCTAAGCGGTTAAGCGCTAGTTAGCAATAGAGAATACATTTATGAATACAAGATTAAAAAAAATATACTCATCAGTAATACCAGAATTGTGAAAATGAGAATTATGACTAGAAAAAAGTAGCTACTACTCAATTATCCTTTTGTCAAGAAAATGTGCCTTTCAATGTTGTGATATCGCGTTAAGAAAAAACTGCCAAAATGTTTAAAAAAAACAAAAAAGATAAAGCTAAACTGGAACACAAGCTTTATCTGGTACTTATTAGTATATATTCATATGATTATACATACCTTTTTTATAAAATGCATTGTAGGCAAGAGAGACACCAGAGCTTGTGTTTGATATTTCTGAATGTGATTTAAAGGCAGTTCCTCCAGGCATCTACTCATTGTGCAAAGTATTTCTTAAAGAAAAATTAGAATTACAAAAAAATTCTTTAACATCTTTGAATGGAGGTGGTAATTTAAGTGATTTATGTACACTAAAGGTATTAAACGTTAGTTATAATGCATTAACATTTCTTCCAAATGAAATTGATCAACTAACTAATCTTCAGGTATGTTATTTAAATTTTTTATAGGTACCTAAGTATTCAATATTAAAAACAATCATTTAAATCACAGGAATTATATGTCAATGACAATCACTTAAAACAACTACCTTCTACAATTTGTCATTTAAAGTATCTTCAAATTTTTGATGTTTCAACCAACAAACTAAAAAACTTACCAGAAAATTTGGGTAGTATGGTCAGTCTGCAAGAAATTAACTTAAAAAATAATCCAAAATTACATGAACTACCTAAAAGTATCAGCTGTTTACATAACATGCAATGTATACAAATTGACATTACCGGCTTTACCTATCCACCTGAGGAAATTGTGAAAAATGGAACTTCATCTATTATGAAATTTATTTGTGAAGGTATATACATAGAAGTCATCCCAAACAAGAATCTTTCTTTTGAAGGCAGGGTTGAACAGGTTTAAATTATATTTTAATTGGGTGATTTTTTTTTAAATCAGTGATTTTAATTATCAGCTAGTAATCAATAAAAAAGCAAAACAATTTAGGTATCGTTAACAAATACAAAAGAGAAGGAAAACACCTCAGCTGATGCTGAGAAAGCCACACTGCAGAGTAACATAATAAAACAGATACATGGTGATGATCACCAATAATGAGCAAAATTTTCGTGAAAATAGAATCTGGCATTGCTTGAAAGTGACTTCAAACATTCAGTACTAATGTTTTTATGAATATTTTACTTTACAACACATAATTATAACTAATTATTTCACAACATGTGTAGAACAGCTGCATAAATATGCATGTTACTAGTACTCTGCTTCTTCAAGTGCTCACTGTAGGCAGCATCAATTGAAGACTGAATCGGGTGTGCTTCCCCTCCTTATTTCCTGTAATGCATATGAATACAGTCCTATACCTAAGTGAGTTGGATTATCAAAATAAAATGTTAAATGTCAAAACTATTCCTTAAAACCTCAGAAACAGTATTCTTTCTTGTTTAACATTCTGTTATCCGTTACCATTCGTAAGCGTGATGAATAATTGAATAACGAAAGGTTGAAAACAATTGTTACTGACGTATGGATTTTTCTATTAAAAAACAAACAATTGCTTTTGAATGTAGGTCTCCAAACTGAATGTAAAAATTTAAATTATCAAAATAAAATATTCTACATATGCCAAAATCAGTAACACATGTAAAAAGTCATTCTGTGTTAAAGTTAACACTTTTGCCCCTAGGAAAGAAAGATTCTTAATTGGTACATTCTGTATAATAGGTGTATTCGTTTGTCTTTATTAGTACGCTTGAAAGATACGCATGGGTGAATCGTTAAAAGCAAACAAACACACCTAATATTTTTTTTTCACAAAACGATTAATTTCGCATAATTTATAGATATGGGTCAAGTGTATGTATCACAGAATGAACCTACTGAATTAGAGAGAAGCAATTCTAATAAAAGCATTCCAAGGAGTCTTAGTAATAGCATAAAGGTATTGTTTTATTCATGTTTTTATCAATTTTAAAAACGAGAAAATAAGCTAAAAGAGACTCACTCTATTTACCACTAAAATTTTGCACTATGGACAAGTATCATATCTAATGTGACATTATCAGCTCAAGGCGTGTGAGCAAAACAGTGTTTAGTGTTAATAAAGGGTGAGACTCATAGTTTATTTATTCCTTTAGAACGGTCTAGTTTTTATTTGTTATTGAAGAGATGGTACAGAAAAAGTATTAAATATTTTTATAGAATATATATACACAAATGTACTTTAAACAGAACAATCACAATTATGCACTAAAAAATTATAGCGCTTTTCAAGTTAACTAATTACATCTGCAATAATTAAAAACAAAAGTAACAAACATTTTTTTATCTTATCTGACAAAAAACACGTTTGTTGTAACACGATGATAGGATCTCGCATCTAAAGCATGTGCCTGGAGTTAGATTAATCATTGCGGCTGAAGATGTTTCTATTTTACATTCTGCAGTTTTCATTTTTTCAATTAAATTTTAAAACGAAGAAGTGCGGCAATTAATTGAATTCCGGCAACGGGGATACGCAAGTTCAAGTTAATATACCAGCAGCCGGATCGTTCTCATACAACTTAAAATCCCAATAGTTTACATCATTACTTAAGATTAGAGATCGCTGAGAGCAATATGGTAAAAGTCTCAGTCAGTATACTTACTTTCGATTGCATTAAAATTTTGATGTGTTATGCAGTTCACTATTTCTTTTTTGTTTTCGTTGAAGAGAAGGACACTTCAAAAACGTAGTAGCGTCTGAGGGGGATTTACCAACTAACACATTTCTATAAATACATCAGGTCATTATAGGAAAAAAAAACAACTTTTGGATGTTTCGTTCCCACCAGCCAGTAATGCTGGTGGGCGGGCAGTCCCTCCGGACTACGCCGGAAGGTAGGGTGGAAGGCCTTCTTCAGCCTGCTTTCAGGAATCGTGGGAATGGGTGGGTGGTGGTTCGGGTGAGAAAGATAAGACAGACGAAATGAAGACAGAAGAGAATGAAAGATTATCTGTGTAATATTACTGCCTCAGCATTTGCCTAGGTGATCCAAGGAAACCACAGAAAAACTTAGTTTAACCAAATCTAACCTGACCCAACTCCAATTTCTCAAAGAAAGTACACAACTACTACAACACTCACGTCGTTCATGTTTTCATTACCTACCGCAACCTGATGATCCTAACCGGCCAAATAAAATCATTCAAGTGCTGATTGGTGCACAATATTTTTAGTTAGCCCGTCTTTTGTTAACACATAAATTTGATAGAGCAGGCATCAGTTGATTATGGGAGAAGTATATTCCCAGTGTAAGCAGCAAATGGACACTGTTTGGCATCAGGAAACCGAAATACAATGTCATCTACTTGATGCTTACCCCACCTTGATAGCAAAATATTTGGAAGTGGAATTAACCAATACCGCTATCTGTTAGAAACTTATGGAACTTACAAGCAATTGCAACTATTGTCGTACATAATAAACAGTTAGGTCAAAAACACCCTATCTTTTAAGTTTGACAAAGTTAGCCAAATTTCATAAAAAATGGTCAAGTAGTTTCGGAGCTTTTCCCAAAAAGCATCGTGACCCTAGATTTATATACATATATATATAGTGCCTAAACTACAAAATTTTAAGTATCATAAAATGAGTCAATGCTTTGACTTCCTGCAGTGCATCAATAATTTCAGTTTCTCGCGTGCAAGACTAATTTTGTCCCAGCGGTAAGCAGTAAGACCATCATCCATTTTTCCAATTAGGTAATATGTAATAAGTAAATTATTAATAAAGTTTTAACTAGTATATTATATATAAATATTTTTATCGCTTCCAATTGTTACGAATAGATGAATAGAGTGTAAAACTGCACTTTTCGAATCTCATTTGGAATAACAAAAGGAAATGTACCAAACACTATAACATTGGCCCTCTTTTACTGTCGCCAGCCTACTAGTACTAGAATAAATATTCTAAGTGAAACCTATCAAAATTCATTAACAGTAGACCGAAGTGTGAACAGTGTCCCGTGTTACCGTTGGTGGTTAGGGGATACATTAAAAAGTCCCAAAGTTTTTGACATCCATGCATGACTCTCCATCCATTGTCACTGTTGATGAATTTTGATAGGTGTAGCTATTCAAAATACCACATAACAACGGGAAATTCGCACCTGGCGATAGCGGCAAACGGTAACTTCATTATGAATAGCTTCTGAGCTGATGATAATTGTCCCCAACACACAAAAACATTGATAATAATAAAAAATATATACAAGGCATTTCTGAAAAAGTAACAAGCTTGCAGCTGTTAAGATCCATAAAACAAGAAAATTAAGTAAATGTTTGGTTACCCGAAAGTTCACTGTTTTCGAGAAAAAAGTAGTTCAAAATAGAGATAAAAACTAGTCCGACCCTGGTAGATCACGCAGGAAAATACAACAATGCAACGTCAACGACAATGCAACGTCTCATTTAATCAACTGATAAATAATTACCAATATCAGTGATGCATTATTTTGTATTTTTAGCCTCACGCATTGTTTATTTGTGATATTATATTACGTGTGATTGACTGTTTATGTTACAGCCAGCCTACAGTAGTTTGTACTTTTAGCATTGTGGCTGTACGTATGTAGTCTGTAGAAGTAACGTCACTACGAAGTCATTTACAGTAGGTCAGTGTAGAACAGTAGTTGTTACAATGGCATTTAGTAAGGCAGAAATTTGTGACATGATACTAATTTACGACATTGTGGTCAACAACCGCACCAAACAATTAGCACATTTAAATTAAGTTATCTTAATCTCGTAACCAAACAAACTAACTTTCGTTTGTCAGATATTTGAAAATCTTGATGTACTATGATAAATCGAAAATAACAACTAATTACTTAGTTATTTTGTTCAAAAATTACATTTCTTAAATTTGTAGTTAGGATATCATACAATAACTGACGTAACAGGGCAATTCTGAAGTCAGATTCGGAAACCACCTAATGTAAATCAGAAATGATATCTCTGGTAGTGATCGATGTTAACCAGTATAATTGTATAAGCCCAGTGACCTGTCTATTTCTATAAATTATAAATGTCTAGGAGAAAATAAAAGTATTATTGAATTGCACCTTTAAACTTGAATTTTAGAAACAATTGTAACGTTAGGTAGAAGAAAAAGGAAAAGGGCAAAAAAGAAAATATAGTAAAGATAAAGAAAAATTTAAAGGTGAGATAATTGTATGTATCAGTAATATAATTTTTAGATTAACTTCGTCCACTACAGATAACTTCAAATTACTGAGGAAAAATTATTGTTGCTGTCACTCTCTCGCCGGGAATCGAACCCGGGCCAATGGTTTTATGCATCAATATTAAACCACTAAGCTACGAAGAGGTGACAAAAAAAATCAAAAGGAAGATTAGCAAGAGGGTATGTAATGCAGGAATATTTGAAGGGATAGCAACATTTAGAATTTAAATTTGCAATGGGAATAAATACCGATTGAAAATTAATGAAATTCGAGTCACGTTTTGAAAGAGAATAAAACAATGAACCGGTGCTGAAAGTTAATAAGATCAAAGAGCAAAGGGATTGGTGGCCTTATTAATCAGACTCTTGAAAAAAAGTAATAGAACAAGAAGGGATCAAGGTACAATATGATTCAAATGTAATATAAAGGTATTAAAAGAATTTCTTTTTTACGTTTTTGCACTGCTGTGCCACTTCTTTCGTTCGAAATAAAACTCGAACTGTATTTTTATGTTTATTAATAAAACAACTTCACTAAAACTAGTTAATAATTAAAATTAATAATAATGATAATGCTTATGTTTATGTTGATCGAATATTCGTGATTTTTTATGTGATTTGATGATAAATTGATTACGTTGATGGATCGTTATGACTGTTCAAAGTGCAATGTTATTTTCCATATTTCCATATTTAAAGTTTCTTGTTTCCCTACTACTATTTTCCCTCCAAGGGGGTGGTAACGGTACCTGCTTGGGTATCACAGAAGTATACGTCTCAAGGCTATTTGTTAATATATGAATATTAATCAAGGGTGAATATTGAAACGGTTATTTATGGTATTTACAACCCAAGCAGACCATGGGCTAGGGTAATAAACCGCTGTATCCAAAACAGTCAAATTACAATGAGTTCAACAGAATTATTGGGGTTTTTTATTTTTGTGATTTGTTTTAAAGGTATAGGTAGTAGGTTGTCACTGAGGATGATAGGTTTTTAGGTAATTAAAGTTAATCTAAAGGGTCATATTTAGTTTTTTAGCTGTAAAAGAAGAAATAAAATTTTTGTTTAGTGAATAGATGTTGTGATAATGTTATTCATGGTAAATTAGAAAGAGGAGACTGTGGTAAATATTAATTAAAAATTAAAAGGAATACTCACCCCTAATTACCACAAATTATTTTATATGAGCGGACACGTGTTTCGCCCACTTCATACGTGGGCATTATCAACGCGAGACTCGTAATGATAACTGATAACTGATAATGCCCACGTATGAAGTGGGCGAAACACGTGTCCGCTCAAATAAAATTATTTGTGGTAATTAGGGGTGAGTATTCCTTTTANTATATAAATTATAAAGTAACCTTTCTGCATTTTTGTGCTGCAAATTCCTTTATTTGGTCATCGCACTGTAAGTCCTTTGTTAAATCGCAATTTATGAAAAGAACTGTTAAATGATTTAGTAGATAGTTCAACATTGTTGTCCTGTATTTGTATTCTATATACGACATCCTGGAGAAAGAGCGCTCCGCTTCACAGCTAGTGATCGGCAACGTTAACAAAATCTTTAAGATGGTATAGCAGTTTGGGAAAACATCAACAAATTTCTTTTCATAAATTACCCAAAAAAATTCACCGCAAGAGGTGTAAGACTCTGTCTTAGACTGCAGTAAGTAAAATTTTAACTGAATGCACATTCACTAAATGTAACTAACAAAATTGCGTCGGGCGATAAGCAGAGGGAAGTCCCCAGTAATAGACAATACACGGAATACACCGACCGAAAACAAGCGACGGGGAATTCCCCATTCCGTTTGATAGATGCGCACACGGGTTGATTGATAGCAGTGTTGTCAATCTTTGATCGCATTTTTTTTAATTCTAGATGATTTTTATTATTGACAATATCGTCTATTGTTTTCAGTTCAGGTTGGGGGCCCTCTGTATTCACGGGGCCCTGGGCTACAGCCCAAAAAGCCTTTAAGTAGATCCGCCCCTGTTATTTTTTCAGTTTTAGGTTTCTGTTGTACCTAATTTTTTGTTTAATAAATTTTAGTGTACTAGCCTATAGGCTAGGTGTTACTAGGATTTTTTCGATTAGAAGCAATCAGAAAGGGGTTCTAATCGAAAAAATCTTAACCTACTTGGAGAAGATAGTACAAAGGATAGGCATTACTATAAAAAATATATGTTCACGGAATTCAATACCTTCATCAAAAAGAGCGTATCATGCAAAAATATACAAAGTTACTTATTATTAGCAATAGAACAATTATATACTAAATTTATAATTTTGTATAAAAAAATTATGGTTTTATATATATACGCACACTTTATTCATTATTTGGTGCATAATATTAAAAAGTACTAATCAATCGCCTAGGTCTTAAGTATTTAATTCTAAAACTGTGTATTCCTATATACTTTTTCAGTTTTCCTGATCCCAAATAGAACAAATATATCAATAAATACATATGGGCTGCAATTAAAATGTATTTTCAATTTTTAGAAAATAATTATAATATGCCCAGTAGGTAGTAATTCTAAAAAATTGGTAATTACCTTTTCTATCACTATTTCACAAGTATAACCTCAAACCTATAGGAAGACGTGGAAAAAGCCACACAAATGACAAGTACAACGATGTTTAAAAGAAAAACCAATTTTATAACAAAATTCAAATGCAGTTGAAATAAACCCCATCTACTGTAATATTTAATGGAAATGTCACTCGCAAATCCCAAGCATGAGTGTATGTCATAGACATTTCTAGATTAGTGCATAGACAAACTTTAGTGCATGTATTGCAATATACATTAGAGATATACAGGTCTGACGCTGGAAGTTGGCGGAAATTTTAAAATGGTCAGGATGCGCAGTGGCAAAAGTAGGCAGTTTTAGGGATAACAATTACAGCCCTCTTTCTTCAGTATTCTTATCAGGAGCGTAGATTAAATATTTAAAAACAAGGATCAGTTTACAAAATTAAATTTAAAAAATTAAGTTATTCGGTTGGTTTTCAAGTTTATGTAAAAAAGAAATTGGCGCAATAATTTAGTTTAATGTGATTTATTTAAATGCTATGTTAGATAATGAGCAAATAATGATGTTGATGTCGGTGACAGTGATAGTGATGAGGCCAGTGAATATGAAAATCAACTACAAAACAAACAAAGACTATATTATTTCCTTGTACGCTACTGTCCTATCTGTATTAATACAATAGTTTACGCCTACTGAAAGCTTATTTGTATACCGGTTCAGAGTGATCTACCCAGTTAGGCCATAAATGGGCAATTGCCTGCGTGACCGCTCTCCAGCTTGCTTCGTCCGACCTATACATTACTTACAACAGTATATCTATGGTACCATTTGAATAAATTAATATTTAATTTCTTCCTGCACCCAAAACAAATTTTCCTTTTTTTTTACAGAACTAATGGACATACAGTGATACTTACATATTTAGAACCCGCAAACGGCGCATAATTTATGATTAAAGTTTAAATTAGAGAATTATGTATATCGGGTGTCCGATTCACACAACTATCATATGCATATGATTATTATGTTATTTACGGCTGCGATCTCCATGTTGTTGTAGTTGGGACGTTCAAAATTGGTCCACAATAACGCTCTCGCATTTTCTTCTTTCAACTTACTAACTAGACTAGAGTCATAGATAACTAGAGTGGTAACCATCGACGTTTACTAATGAACATGCCTTAGCGGTCAGAATTGTGGTACAATAAAAGAAAGAGATGGAATGAAGTTTCGGACAATATCCATCTCTCTCACGATAGTGCGGAAGCGTGTAATGAAAGAGATAGCACTAGTCCGAAACCATACGCCATCTCCCTCACTTTTCGAGCCAAGAAATTATTACAATACATACGGCTAAGGCACGTCCATTAATATATGTCTATGGTATATCTTGTATATCTATTATATATGATCATGACATTATCTATGATCATGAGCAATTATGGCTGTAATGGCTGAGCGGCCTAAGCGGTTAAGCGCTAGTTAGCAATAGAGAATACATTTATGAATACAAGATTAAAAAAAATATACTCATCAGTAATACCAGAATTGTGAAAATGAGAATTATGACTAGAAAAAAGTAGCTACTACTCAATTATCCTTTTGTCAAGAAAATGTGCCTTTCAATGTTGTGATATCGCGTTAAGAAAAAACTGCCAAAATGTTTAAAAAAAACAAAAAAGATAAAGCTAAACTGGAACACAAGCTTTATCTGGTACTTATTAGTATATATTCATATGATTATACATACCTTTTTTATAAAATGCATTGTAGGCAAGAGAGACACCAGAGCTTGTGTTTGATATTTCTGAATGTGATTTAAAGGCAGTTCCTCCAGGCATCTACTCATTGTGCAAAGTATTTCTTAAAGAAAAATTAGAATTACAAAAAAATTCTTTAACATCTTTGAATGGAGGTGGTAATTTAAGTGATTTATGTACACTAAAGGTATTAAACGTTAGTTATAATGCATTAACATTTCTTCCAAATGAAATTGATCAACTAACTAATCTTCAGGTATGTTATTTAAATTTTTTATAGGTACCTAAGTATTCAATATTAAAAACAATCATTTAAATCACAGGAATTATATGTCAATGACAATCACTTAAAACAACTACCTTCTACAATTTGTCATTTAAAGTATCTTCAAATTTTTGATGTTTCAACCAACAAACTAAAAAACTTACCAGAAAATTTGGGTAGTATGGTCAGTCTGCAAGAAATTAACTTAAAAAATAATCCAAAATTACATGAACTACCTAAAAGTATCAGCTGTTTACATAACATGCAATGTATACAAATTGACATTACCGGCTTTACCTATCCACCTGAGGAAATTGTGAAAAATGGAACTTCATCTATTATGAAATTTATTTGTGAAGGTATATACATAGAAGTCATCCCAAACAAGAATCTTTCTTTTGAAGGCAGGGTTGAACAGGTTTAAATTATATTTTAATTGGGTGATTTTTTTTTAAATCAGTGATTTTAATTATCAGCTAGTAATCAATAAAAAAGCAAAACAATTTAGGTATCGTTAACAAATACAAAAGAGAAGGAAAACACCTCAGCTGATGCTGAGAAAGCCACACTGCAGAGTAACATAATAAAACAGATACATGGTGATGATCACCAATAATGAGCAAAATTTTCGTGAAAATAGAATCTGGCATTGCTTGAAAGTGACTTCAAACATTCAGTACTAATGTTTTTATGAATATTTTACTTTACAACACATAATTATAACTAATTATTTCACAACATGTGTAGAACAGCTGCATAAATATGCATGTTACTAGTACTCTGCTTCTTCAAGTGCTCACTGTAGGCAGCATCAATTGAAGACTGAATCGGGTGTGCTTCCCCTCCTTATTTCCTGTAATGCATATGAATACAGTCCTATACCTAAGTGAGTTGGATTATCAAAATAAAATGTTAAATGTCAAAACTATTCCTTAAAACCTCAGAAACAGTATTCTTTCTTGTTTAACATTCTGTTATCCGTTACCATTCGTAAGCGTGATGAATAATTGAATAACGAAAGGTTGAAAACAATTGTTACTGACGTATGGATTTTTCTATTAAAAAACAAACAATTGCTTTTGAATGTAGGTCTCCAAACTGAATGTAAAAATTTAAATTATCAAAATAAAATATTCTACATATGCCAAAATCAGTAACACATGTAAAAAGTCATTCTGTGTTAAAGTTAACACTTTTGCCCCTAGGAAAGAAAGATTCTTAATTGGTACATTCTGTATAATAGGTGTATTCGTTTGTCTTTATTAGTACGCTTGAAAGATACGCATGGGTGAATCGTTAAAAGCAAACAAACACACCTAATATTTTTTTTTCACAAAACGATTAATTTCGCATAATTTATAGATATGGGTCAAGTGTATGTATCACAGAATGAACCTACTGAATTAGAGAGAAGCAATTCTAATAAAAGCATTCCAAGGAGTCTTAGTAATAGCATAAAGGTATTGTTTTATTCATGTTTTTATCAATTTTAAAAACGAGAAAATAAGCTAAAAGAGACTCACTCTATTTACCACTAAAATTTTGCACTATGGACAAGTATCATATCTAATGTGACATTATCAGCTCAAGGCGTGTGAGCAAAACAGTGTTTAGTGTTAATAAAGGGTGAGACTCATAGTTTATTTATTCCTTTAGAACGGTCTAGTTTTTATTTGTTATTGAAGAGATGGTACAGAAAAAGTATTAAATATTTTTATAGAATATATATACACAAATGTACTTTAAACAGAACAATCACAATTATGCACTAAAAAATTATAGCGCTTTTCAAGTTAACTAATTACATCTGCAATAATTAAAAACAAAAGTAACAAACATTTTTTTATCTTATCTGACAAAAAACACGTTTGTTGTAACACGATGATAGGATCTCGC
This sequence comes from Agrilus planipennis, assembly GCF_000699045.2. Classification (NCBI taxonomy): domain Eukaryota; kingdom Metazoa; phylum Arthropoda; class Insecta; order Coleoptera; family Buprestidae; genus Agrilus; species Agrilus planipennis. The sequence continues at coordinate 2,782,903 of NW_020442467.1, forward strand.
ATCTAAAGCATGTGCCTGGAGTTAGATTAATCATTGCGGCTGAAGATGTTTCTATTTTACATTCTGCAGTTTTCATTTTTTCAATTAAATTTTAAAACGAAGAAGTGCGGCAATTAATTGAATTCCGGCAACGGGGATACGCAAGTTCAAGTTAATATACCAGCAGCCGGATCGTTCTCATACAACTTAAAATCCCAATAGTTTACATCATTACTTAAGATTAGAGATCGCTGAGAGCAATATGGTAAAAGTCTCAGTCAGTATACTTACTTTCGATTGCATTAAAATTTTGATGTGTTATGCAGTTCACTATTTCTTTTTTGTTTTCGTTGAAGAGAAGGACACTTCAAAAACGTAGTAGCGTCTGAGGGGGATTTACCAACTAACACATTTCTATAAATACATCAGGTCATTATAGGAAAAAAAAACAACTTTTGGATGTTTCGTTCCCACCAGCCAGTAATGCTGGTGGGCGGGCAGTCCCTCCGGACTACGCCGGAAGGTAGGGTGGAAGGCCTTCTTCAGCCTGCTTTCAGGAATCGTGGGAATGGGTGGGTGGTGGTTCGGGTGAGAAAGATAAGACAGACGAAATGAAGACAGAAGAGAATGAAAGATTATCTGTGTAATATTACTGCCTCAGCATTTGCCTAGGTGATCCAAGGAAACCACAGAAAAACTTAGTTTAACCAAATCTAACCTGACCCAACTCCAATTTCTCAAAGAAAGTACACAACTACTACAACACTCACGTCGTTCATGTTTTCATTACCTACCGCAACCTGATGATCCTAACCGGCCAAATAAAATCATTAAGTACGGTTACGTTAGAATCATCAGGTTACATTCTTTTGTTTACAGCAGTGTTCATTCTCTAAAAAGTTAGTTCACAATAGCAAAATTTCAAGGATATCTGAGATGCGTATACTGATCGCATTGCTGTCAGTCCGCTTTAACTTCACATAAACAAGCAAACTGGCGGGATTTTAAGTTACATTTGAACAGTAGTGGATAGGTATCTCCGAAGGTCCTTTCGATAACTAAAAACGTGTTATGTGCACGGTATAAAAACGTTTGGGCGTTTCATTCATTCCCACCAATTACTAATGTTGGTGGCCGGGTAGACCCTCCGGACTACACTGAACTGTAAGGCGGGTAGGCCCTCTGTGGCATCGTTTTAGGAATCGTGGGAATGAGCGATTGGAGTGAGAAAGATGAGACGGACGAAATGAAGACAGAAATGAGAAATTAGGTTACCCCAGCATTTACCTAAGTGATCCAAAGAAACCACACAAAAACTTCATCCAGGGCGGACGGACCCGAAATCCTAATGCTAAGCAATAGTCTAAACCTCTGCTATGACGCTCGGTCGTGCCCGGTATATGGGACGCATGCTTTTATCACATCATGTATCTCGGCACCATAACTAAAATGCGGAAATGTTATTGGTTCAGTAGCATTCCCTCATTGGTTTAACAAATATCCCTAGGATCGCAAAATTACGGCCACAAAGTGAATTTACCATGTAGTTACCATGTATTTGATAAAATTTTATGTATTTCGTTAACATCCTGAGTATATTCGTCAAACCAGCGAGGGATTATTATTTGTTTTCAGGCTCTCTGACCGTTGTGTTTAGAAATTGTTTCTCCGACGTTTCGCCTACAACTGCGGCAAGCATTTTTAAGGGGGCACGTTGCCCTTCTCGGTCTTAGTTGCCTTGAATGCTGTGTAGTGCTAATTCCAGTTGCAACAGTTTCCAAAGACATCGACCGGAAAGCCCGAAAACAAATAATAATAGTATTGAAGATGCCAGCCATGAAAGCCTACGTTTATTGGTCAGCGAAAGGATGCTTTTAAACCAATAAGAGATCCGCATTTTAGCTATGGTACCGAAATGTATGACAGAATGGAAACATATCTGCTGTTACTACAATTAGAACTAGTTTTGAAGTTATTTTTGCACATAATAGGTAGCATATGTAGACCATTTCCAATATTAGTCTGCGTGTATATTTTACCGTGTATCATCTACAGTGCACGGTACGCAGTCGATGAAACCTATCCACAACTCTCGTTGATTATACATTCATTATTAGTTTTCTATTATTAGTAAAATGCGGAAGAAGATCTGTTTTCATCTACTGTTTTGTAGTTTAGGTCATATTCTTGTTATCGCACTTCCTGCTATAACAATTAAATCGACATACTTATTGTATATTTGAATATTTATAAAATATATATGACGGCCCACATTCAATTATTTTATTACCATTTCAATATTTAAATTTCCTTCACTAACTTGCTAACTCCTCTCGTGCAAACCATCAAGATCTTTTTTTTTATTTACTTCTACATTCCATTTTTTCTTCTTTTTGTAGGCCAGCATACTGGACTATGAAAACAATAAGGCATGTTGTGCAATTATTTGTCTGCCTTTTAGTGGTTAAGTATTTTTGTTTTGGTCACCTTTTGAGTTAACATAGCTTTATTTACATTTATATCTAACATTGTTTTCACAAGAACTTAATTCTTCATATAAAATAGGTCGTTGTATTTATAAAGAATTTTAATTGTTATTTAGAGGAAAAAAATGGTGGAATTCTTGGAGATAGAAAAGCACAGGAGTATATTACAAAGGCAAGAATATGATTTGGCACAATCAGTTAAAGTTGAAAAAGAAAGGGTAAGCAAATTGAAATTGTCCTAATGACTCTTCCTAACTATTTAAAATTTTAGTTACTTTCTGATATAGCAGAACAACAAAATGAACTTGACAATAAACTTCTCAAACTCCAACAAGAACGGGAAAAGGAAAGATTCAGGCTTATAGAACAACTTCAAGAAGGTTACTAATTACTATAACTCGGATTATATGAACTTAACAATAGGAAGTATATGCATGCAAATATACTAAAATAATATTTAAAATATGCATTATGGTAAACATCTGTGTGCGTTGTCTCATACGTTTAGTCCAGCTTGCCATCCTACGCTCAGCGCAACTTTTGCTTTAGTTTTAAAGGCTTGTATGTTTTGCTTTGTAGTGGTAAGTGTAACTTTTACCGCTAGTTGATCAGATAGACCACCACCATGACCTCAAACCCTTTGATGTAAGATGGGCATGACAGATTGACGCCCAAAGGTAACCAATGATGCTCGTTCCTTGGGATCCTATTTCGTCTTCCGATCTACCATTTAGCGTTATCAATCCTATATCTTCGAATGTTTTTGCTTGCTGCACTCCTTTCTTGTTAATTACCCTGTTCTGCGCTTTCTTATCCTCGGAAGTGCTATGCATAGCCACTTGGTTCAAGAGCCCAATTCTGGCATTAAAGTCTCCCCCGGCTATTAAGGGAACATTATTTTTCTTATTAGTTCGAAAAGATGGGCCCTCTAGCATTGATAGTCTTTCCTCATGCTGGTGATTCGTAATGTACACACTAATTATTATAAACCCGACATTATTGATAATGTATGAACAGCTGATCCACATTTCACATTTCTCCATGACTTTTACCCCATTGAATGCATCTTGGTTAAATAGAACCCCCAGTCCATCACTAGCTCTTCCCTTATCTTTCTCCTTGGTTGCCTCGTAGTCTATGCATTTCATATGTTTTAATGATTTTGGGAGGTTATTGTATTTGTATGCCAAGTTTATACTTATAGCAGTTAGTTAAGTGTATGTTTTGATCTGTTTCCAATATATTGTATAGATTTCCTAATCCGTGCATATTTGAATATATTATACTTGTTCTCTCTCCTGTCCTTTCTAGGCCTTCTTTACAATTTTGATTGTTTTCTTTATGTGTTGTCTTTGTTTTCTTAATGTTAAAGGAGTATCGGTTTTTATTAGTTTTATTGATGACGAAAAGAATAATTTGGTGTGGAGCTTCCTTCTGTATCCTGGTGTAGTGGTATTTGTTGAACACACTTGATTTCCATCTTATTCATATTCTTGTAGCTGTCGCTAGTCAATTTCACGTATATTAGGTTGAGTTTGGTATGTCCCTCCACGACTATGGTCCATCTTTTTCAATTTATTACTTTTTTCATCCCAATTCCATGTTTCGTTATCAATATACAGTTTATTGTATAATATGTAAACTTTTATTCCATTCTTCTTTTTTCTTCTGCTACCTCTCGGATATATTTTTGTATTTTGTTTTCTTCTTTTGCATAATCTACGTTTATATATATGCTTTGGCCTCATAAAGAGCTCGTCATTTTTAATGTTTCTTTCTTTTCATTCCAGTTATTTATTTTAATTTTAAGAGTAGTCGGACCCCTTCCCGTTCTAATTTTATGGAATTCTTCCACTTTGCTGTTTACCTGGAGCTTTTCTTTAAGGAAGCTCTCCACCACGTAATGTAAATTGTCATGATCATTGAATTATAGTCCATGGATTGGCACATTGTTTTTCCTATCTCTGCTATCTTTAATTTCTTCTTTCTTCTCTAGTTCTTTAATTCTTTGCCTTAATTAGTCCTTTTTTATCGTCCAAGCTATTTCCATTTCGGCTATCCAACTTTTAGTTTCATTAATGTAGAGAGTCGGTTCAGTTTTACTAGAATTTGATTTAGCTGGTTGTCACATTTTTTCATATCTGATTTTTCACTGATTGCCTTATTACGGCTTTCTATACAGTCGCTTTCGTTCTTATACAGCATTGATATTATTTTTCTGTTTCCTGTGTTTTCTTTTCCCTTAAGTATAGTTTTGGTGGCCTACCCCTAGTGCCCATTGATGTTATGTACGCGCCTTCAACCTACATCCGTTTATATTTTGAAAATAATGTTGTCAGTAGCAAATAGTGCAGGGGTTTTTGTTAATAATTTTAAATTTATTTCTGCACACAATCGACTTTTTGAGCATTACTGATTGTTCAGATATAATTTTTGGCGATTAATACGTTTTACCTAATAAGAACAACGAACAAACGTTGAAAAATATTACGTCTGAAACTTTAAATAAGATCAGCAAAACAATTTCTATTTGAAAATGTACCAGGTGTAAATGATGCATTTGCATATAATCCTACCTCTACTAATTACTATTAAAAATCAGTAAGAGAAGATTTCGGCATTTAATTATCGTAAATAAAAATATTTATTTAAACCATTAACTGAAAAAATAACTCACACTAGCGATGCGTTTTACAGTATTTATTAACATCTGCCTTTGGAAAAAATGAACTATTACCACCAATTATTATTTTAGATCAATTAAAACTAAATTCTGCTAATTTGTCTTACAATTGATCAACTTTTGTTTCTGGTTTTGAATCTTTAATGACGAATCATTTAATATTTGTTTTTTTTTTTTTTCGTTTTTTAGTTGAAGATAAAGCAAATGTTGCTGTTAACCAATTGTTATTGTTAAATAGACAACCATTAACAAAATTATTAGAACAAGAAAAATTGGAAGAACAGCGACTTATGGAAGTCGCAGGAAAACAATATGACAACTTGGAGAAAATTAAGATACTTGCAGATATGGAAGAGGTACTCTACCAAGAAAGTGAAAAGTTCAAGAAATTCGGAGAGTTTCGCATTCAGATGGCCAAAAATGTATTAAACGAGTAAGACCCCGAACTTATCTATGATGAACTAAATAACTTTTTTACCTTAATTAAATACGAAAGCTCCCTTAACTGATATATTTCGCAGTAATTAGTATAACGGCAAGTGTCATATTATTTATTGTTATTCAATTTGGGCGACTATGGCTGCTTAATTTAAATCCATTTCTCATGCCCTGCTGCCCTGAAGTCACCAGAATGCATTAACAACTAAAAGTATGCCAAATTGATTCGTTTACCAAAAGGCGCCAAAGGTACAAAGAAAAATTAGTTTCTCTTTGATTACTGAAGAACACTTAGTATGAAAGTGTCTTTCCAGAAAAAACTTATTGGAATAATAATGAAATAAAAGATCTTTCGCTGAATTTTTGTATCTCACATCTTTGTAACAGCTCAAACGCCAAATTTTCTTTATTATCCAAAGTTAATTGCACTCTTAAAAGTACACTTGTTTCTTAAAGCCAAGCTTTGAATAGCAAAATTATCAACTAACCAGAAAAAAAATTAAATAATGTAATTAATTAATATTTCATAATTTTCAATTGAAAATTTAAAACTAAGACGCTTTCCGATTGTATCCGAACTGCTGTGTCGATATTCAATTTTGGCAACTTATTTTTCTTGTTTTTGTGTTTATAGAAGATCCGTAAAGCATAAAGATGTTTATGAAAAACTAAAATTAAAAATTACCTTTTCAAATTGTCGAAAAATGCCGTAATGCCCTTGCTTAGTACCTGCATAAAATTGGCAAGTCCATTTTACTTATTTCATGGTTTAGCAATAGGCATTTATGCGTATTCAACGTAATAACATATTTATTATCATTGTTGATTGATTTTTTACAGATTTTTAATTTACTTTTTACCCAAATGGAGAAGTTTTATGATGTTGTTAATATTATATTCAACGTAATGGTATTAAAATATAGATCAAAACTAATAAATCACCGAAAGAATTTTTGAAATCTATCAATAAATGACTTCGAAATAGATTATTGAAGTTTACGTATTTTAGTACGGAACGTCTGCGGTTTCTGATTCGCTTATGACGTCATTCGACCTATTCGATATCACCGCACCACGAATCATTCAAGTATTAGTTTCAGAGTCGCGCTAGGGCTCTTGCTTCGTTCGTGTTTATTTAATTTTTAACTGTTGTGCTTTAACACATAGGAACAATACAATATTTGTAACTATGTTTTTTAACTTCTGCCATCGGGTAATAAACAAAATACGAATCGAACGGCGTAAGCTCCTATACAACAATACATTCGTACGTACTCGGCGAATGCGTGCGGCGTCGTTTAGGTCAAATGACGTCACACGATGGAGCGCCGCGTGTAACAAAATTATTCTTGCAAGCACAACTTTAAAGTCCCATGACTCATTTCTTGAGATATTTTATCGATTCTTTCACGTGTTTGTTTTAAATTTTTATAGTTTATCCATTAAAAAAAATGGAAAGTTCTTCATTTTATTTCCGTTTTTTAATTTGCTTTTTACTCGGTTCGCTGTTGTCAATTAAAAGGTTTTTTATTTTAATTTTTTTATTGGTATAAAATTTATTGTCATTTCACCGTAAATGAAATTTCAGCCGGACTATCATAAACAAGTTTATTTGTTTATGTATTTCTCTTCCGGTGTTTTAAGAACTCCCTAATATTTGATGCTTTTCTATTTTGTTGAAAGTATTGTAATGAACTCACTCATTGTTAATAAAAATTCTTTAATATGCACAAATTTTTACCTATATGTTCGCGTATGTCAAATCCAAAAGCAATATATCTTCATTTAGAATTTCTTGTTTTTATCAATTTACAATCAAACTTATTTTAGTGAAATGGAATTAGACAAACATTTGGTCGATGTATTGAGTAATCAAGATTTACAAAAAACTGAACTAATTTCTAAATTAGAAGAAGATACTTTACTTCAAAAGGCAGCTGTCAGTACTCTTTTAGAAAGATCCGATGCTCGAAGCTGGGCTTTAAGGCAGGAAATGAGACTAGTAGAGGGACAGTTGGCTGCTTTAACTGCTATAGAATTAGATAGGAAACGACTGAAGATGGATGAACATTTGGTAGGAAACTGACAGTAATAAAAATTACCCATCTTATTTTGACTTATTTTTCAGTATGATTTAGCGGAAAAACGTGAAAATTTATCTTATGTATTGTTGAAGTTATATGAAGAACAAAACCAACGGAGAGCTGAACTTTTGTCAGCTTTAAATAATGTGGAGGAGTTTAGCAACACTTCCGAAAATTTTTGGCTACAACAGTACCAGCGTCTATTAGAAAGGTTTATACAATGACTTCGTTCTTATTACATTTAAGGTATACTTACTATAAAATTTATTTTACAGAATGCCCAATAACTTGTCTGAAACTCAGAAAAATGTAAACCAAAGACTTGCTCAAAGACTTCTCTTAGCAGGAGTTATTCAGTACCTACCGATGCTTTGTAAGATCATTCAAGATGAAGGTAAACATGCAATTAAAATTATGTGTGATGTAAAAATTGATCTTAATCCAAATCACTTTAGTAAGTAAAGTCAACTGCGGAACAGTTATTTTTTTGGGATTGGAAATGAGAAATATTTCCTTATTGTCTCGGAAAAAAATTCAATAAATAATTTTAAAGTCTTGCCTGACAATTTGTTAACTCCAATTGGATACCTCGAAAAGATTTTATACCCAGCTATACTGATATTTTCTGATCAAAGTGTTCGCTGGCGCATGTATTCTAAGTAAAAAATTATTATTATATATGTACAGACATTATACAATGATCGTTTTCGCTGTCCTCATCACTCACCTAGGAATAATAGATACGCATGCGCAGAGACAATTTTTATCTGAACTTTTTTTTTTTCAACTTGTGTTATTAATTAGGAAATATGTTAAAAGTAGACTTCTTTCATAACTTCGTGTCAAAACGCCTGTAGGTAAAACTGCTTGAAAAACTGGAAGATCATTGTAGAACGTTTAAATCCAATCTCAAACATTCTCACAAACCCTTTAGACAAAAAGAATATTGTTAGAGCAGCTAATCCAGTGCCCGCGATTGTTTGAATGTTTAATAATTATTTTTTATTTATAAATGCATTTTTTTGCGCGCGCGTGTGTATAAAACATTAGTTGGAAAATTAAAGCCCCCCCCCAATATACAATACTTAGCTGGGGCCCTGTCTGGCACCTGCATCATTTAGAAACATGTGATGAGAGCAGCGAACACGATTATATATTTTTTTGAACATTCGTAATTCATATCGGTTATTCCATACGTACCTTCACACCACTGACTATATCAGTGCATCAGAGTATATCAGTAAACAATTGTGATTATATTTTGAATTCACGAAGCTGTATTAAGACAAATTCTAAACTAAGCTTATTCAGTTTAGCAATATTATAGTTGCTTTTATTTTTGTCTCATAAAGTTACACAAAATATTATACATGAAAGCATAGTAATCTTTATTGAAACATTTTCAAAAGTTAACAAACAAATTTATCATCGACTGTACTTTAAAAACTAATTTTTTTGTGACTTGCTATTAGCTTCTTCGTCTCTGCAATTCGCTAACTAAATTAGGCTGAAATGTATTTTATTTTCGGTTTTATAGACATGTTAAGAAGGGTAACCGAAAAGGATATTATTGAAGCGGGTGTGGTAAATCCGAATCACTGTTTAAAAATTTATGAAGAACTGAGGTTATATGTAGACAGCTATCTATGTGGTAGAAGTACCGAACCATCTGCACCCTCGGCTGAAGAAGCTGCCGGGCCCAGTGCTCCACCCCTTAACATTTTCCCCGAAACCGGTTTAGGCGAGTGCATAGTCTGCATGGAATTTAAGGTATTAATAACATTTTAAAGTTTTTAAAAATTTAATAAGTAATTTTTTGTAGTGTGAAACAATTTTTGTACCATGTGGACATTACTGCTGTTGCACAAATTGTTCTAATGTGATATCGGCTTGTCCTCTTTGTAGAACAAGCATAAAGCATAAAGTTTACAATATTAATTAACACGAAGCCCCTTTTTATAATCTACTTCTATACACAATACAATATAAAAATTGTTTGAAATATTCTTTAAAGACATTTTTTGATCTTTTAAGTGTTGGTGAGGTTTCCACTTGCTGAAGTATTGACTATGGAATTTTTAATTAATTCACATATAATCACTTCTTCATTAAAGCTATTATGAATTGTAAATAATATTTATTAAGAAAACTACTGTTTTGTAGTAGGTGCTTATTCCATTATTTAAGTGTGCAAATATTGAATAAATTTTTTGTTATATATGCGTGTTTCATTGTAGTGGATAAATCTACAAAAAACTTAACTATCAAACTTTTTAACTATTTTGGACATAATTTTTGTACATTGACGCATTTTCCCTGGTTAATTTTGTCATTAAGTAATAAATGGATCACTGAAACTCAATAACCTTCTCTTCCTCTATTTCTTATAAATCCAAATTGGTCTTCCTCTAATAGTTTTTCTGCCATTTTCTCCATACCTTGTACGGTTCTAGTTAAGATTTTTGACACATGTGAAGTGAGGGTAATTGTTCTAAATTTCTATCTGCGTCTCTCTTTTTTATTATGTCTACTACCACGTTCCATTTATAGTCCTCCGGGACTTTCCCCGTTTTATATGTCTAACTAGCTTAAACATACAATCTCTAACGTCTTGTCCTGCGTGTCTTAAAATTTCCGCGTGTATCCCATCTTATTATGCCTTATTATTCTATATCTTTTTAGTGCTAAATCAAACTCTTCTCTCATTCATTGTAAATAATAAATTTGGCAAATCCCTTCTTAAACCACATATTCACTACTTTTACCACAATTAAGTTACATACTTACTATATTAAAAGGCAAATCAAATTGAACTTTGTCCTAACACCAAAATGTATATTACATTTAGAAATCTTTCCATATATTATTCGCCTAACTAGACTAAATAATTTGGGTAATAATTTTTACAGGAATCTATCAATAATTACCTTTTCTTACTATATAAATACGCAATATATACAGGATGTTAAAAAACTATTGCATTTGCTGCATACATATAATCGGAAAAGGCACGAAATGTTAAGGAAATAATACTGTTTTGAAAATTTGCTATCTAATGCATTGTTAGTATATTATCGAGTTAGTTAATCATCGCTTGAGTATAGTGAGGGTGCTGACTTGTTATTTTGATTAATTTTTGTAGCTTAATAACACTATAATAATGCATTTATTAATCGCAAAACTGTACTGATAACTTTCTTCTTGGAATTTTGCTCTTTCTAATTATGTATACCAAATAGAAGTTTCTTTAATATATTAAACTAAATCAAAGGTTTTATCTTTTTAATGGCAGTAATGTTCGGGGTAATGCATATGTATTTATTAATTTTGTTCAATAATATATAATTACCTTTTTTGCACAATGAATGAAAGGTATGCAGTTGGTTTTCATACTACCAAGATCTAATGGAACAAGAAATAAAAATCTATTCAGATTATACAGACATTACTGCAAATGTAATCATAATTTCTGTTGTGTGATTAAAATATGTTAATACTGAGACAAACAGTAATGTATATCAAGAATTAATAATTTTCAGCTAAGTATTAAAAAATAATAAAACAACCAAATTACTTTTAAATATTCTCCTTAATATATCATTGACTCATCCAGCCTTTTCGAGAATAACTAGTGTTTTAAAAGTTTCAATTGACCAAAACATATTAATGGAGTCAATGACTATAATAATAAAACCAACTGTAAATTAAACATGTTTAATTTTTTAATCATAAATACAACAACTTATTTATTCCTATGATACATCTTCTTGCTCCTGTTCTTCATCTTCCTCAACTTCCATAGATTCTTCATCTCCTCCCTTTTGTTTGCTACCTTTTTTATTTTTTACTTGTGACTTGTATTCTAAAAATGATTAAATAATAATAATGACTATTGAATATATATACAAAAATAATACTGCTACAGAAACATACCATCCAATGAAGTCTTTACTGGGTCAACTAATTCTTCAAATTCCAAGTTTTCTAAAGCTTCAATAATGTCTTGACCTAACATAGTTTTTCGGTTAGATTTCTGAGCTAACTGAGAAGCATGGGATGTCACATATAAAATAAAAACAGATGCTGCTCTAGCCAGGGACGATTTTGTATCTTTAGATAAATTAATATTACTTGGTAAAACCTCTTTAATTATACGTTGAATGGGGGCAGTAGGTAGATTTAAATCTTCAATTTTCTCTGCCATTACTTTATTTGAATTTGTATATTCAATGTTGAGTTTTATATTTGGTTAACATAACACGCATCAACAGTAGTTGCATAAATAAATTTAAACAATGCAATATGTCTATGGAATGCAAGCAACGAGTATAAGCAGTTGTAATAACATTATTGTAACAATACCACAATCATAACACCCACGAAAAACCGCCAAAACTAGAATCCTAAAAAAAAAACTTGTCTATTGATGTTTTCGAGACAAAACACACCGCGCGGTGTTCTGCCGAACTTATCAGAACCATAGATATCAGAACCAATCGAATAGTTCCGAAATCCCCCGAATTAATTTTATATCAGAAACTGTCATTTACTTATATAACTATTTTGATGTATAATATGATAATATATTCCGTTCCTTTTTCTTTAAAAAAGTCCAAACTAAAGAAGATTATGATAGCATATATAAATACGTACATTCCTTTTTTAGCGCGGGAATAATAAATCAGAAATTTAAACTATTCGGTAACAATCGGAAATATTCGGGAGACATCGCCTGGTGTGTTTTCTGTCTTGAAATCAGTATATGAAAGAATCCATAGACATATTAATGGACGTGCCTTAGCCGTATGTTATTATAATATTTCTTGGCCCGAAAAGTGAGGGAGATGGCGTATAGTTTCGGGCTAATGCTATCTCTTTCATGACGCATACGCACTATCGTGAGAGAGATGGCTATTGTCCGAAACTTCATTCCATCTCTTTCTTTCGTTGTACCACAATTTTGTCCGCTAAGGCACGTCCATTAGTAGACGTCGATGAAAGAATCCAATAGTAAAGTATTTTTTTGACGGACCAGAATTACTTATCTACCCTTTGTAGATCTATTATCTATGAAGATGATTAAGAATTAAGATGCATTGACAACCATACATCTTCTAAATATTTATTTTGTGCTTTGTGTAAATGTGCTGATCAACAATATTTTTTCCGATAAAACATTGCTGTCAATTTATATTAAAGTATTTACAAGCAATTTCACGTATAAGCACAGTTACAGCTTTCTTATTGTAAAATAAGAATGCTTGTTCGCTACCTATCGCTGTGCTATTTTTTTTTTTTTAAAAATATTTTGAAAATGATAAATTTTNACCTAAAATCATAAGTACAATTCAAAACCGTCATAATATACAGGGTGTTCCATTTAAAATAACGAAATTGATGTCAACTTCCGGTATAATGGGAAGTGCTACATAGATGTCGTTATTTTAATTAAGGAGAGCATACCCAATAACGCTATTGTATAAACTTTCAAAATTTAAATCTAAGCAGTTTCCGAAATATTCTAATGGGTGGTTACCGTGAAACATCCTGCATATGTTGGACGTGAAAATCATTCCTTCATCCAGTTTTAGGGGGTTCAAAGAAATCAAAGTAAAATATCCAAATCAGTCCTAAGACTGGTTGGACACGTACCTCTACTCTTTCCTAAATAAATAAAAGGTTTTAATTTTTTTTTTGGGTTCATATTTCTGTTAACAATATTACTACCTATATGGTAATGTCAACGTGTTGTCTTTTCCTACCGTAACTTCTAGCATTGTTCGAGAATTTAGATCAGATTGGTTAGGCTAGGCTACGGTAGGAAAAAACAACATTCTCACTTTGTGAGTGTTGTGTATTTTTTTTTACAGAAATGTGAACTCCAAATGACAAAAAAATGAAAACATTATTGACTGATTAGTTTTCTTATGGGTTCGACTTGGTAGTTTTATTTACTATTTTTAACCGTCTTCCTCCAAATTTTTTACTATCGGATATAGGCATCATTGCTCAGACTGTGTAGGCTTTCACGGCTGGTCAAAGTAAATGTAGCGAAGTTTCCCGGGCTTAAAAGCCGTGATCAATTGGAATTACTTTCTGATGTTTTGTAATTTCGGTGAACATTATCAAAAGTAATGAGGTAACGGTAGAACCTCATAAAACTTGTATGATTAATGCTGTAGAAATAGGTTGCTATGCAACTAGTGTATTGCAACCATTTCAACTTCAAATCATGCAAAGGGAAGATTCTTCGAAGGATAGTTATTCGTTTAAAATAGTTAATGTAAGTAATCAATGTAGTTTTAAGTTTTATTGTTGATGTATCATTTAAAGAATTCTTCAATATTTTAAGCGCTTTTAAGTTCCACATACGAATGAGAATATGAAGATGTACTAGGTGTAGTGTTTAACAATTTATTTAAAAACTGCACATACTAATCGGGCATTGTCATTATGAGTTATCAAATGCATTCAGGATAGTAGAGAAAGTCGGAAACATGTGTCAAATTTTGATTAAATTGTGAACATCTCTAGCGTTTTCTTCTTTTGTATGTTTACTATAGAATAAGTGGGGAGTTTCTAAAAAAACATACAATTAATTCAACTTGCTACCTATTCCCATAATTCTTATTAAGGATAAGTCACGGGAGCTTTTTGATTTCTAGAATTTCCAGAAAGAACAGAGGTTTAGAGAAATACAATATTTTTTATTTCACATACACATATCTAAATAAACACTGTTCAGAATTTCTCCTGCCTTTTTCCGTTAATACTATACAAATATTCTGTTTAATCTGACGTCAATTACTTTCTTTCCCACGTTTCCCCAAGGTCTCTCAAACACATTAGGGAATTTAACATTTACATTTCTTGCAAGAAAAATGAGGATCATTAAATAAAGATCGCCTATATACAAGGTGTTTACAGCGATAACCATACAGCCGAACTTCAAGGCATTATTTCCTAAACTATTCCTAGAAAGTTTTGTCCTTTGATGACTTTTTGGGAACCTCGTACAAATGCTCAAGTTTGTTAGATTTTGTGAATCTTCGGGGTGCCTGTTTTATGCATGTAATTTGAAAATAAAAGAATTAGTGTAATTGCTAAATTAAAAATAGCCAACAAATAAAAAAGCCAAGCGTTCTTAGTTATTGTTATAATTTATATTGATATAATTAAATTCGTTTCGATAAAACTGTCCTTATGTGTTTTTCAAAGCTTGAAAAGTGTACGAAAGATGGATGCTGTAGATGTAATAGTTTTTGCAAAATCGTATTTATTCATCCCTAGGTCTGTCGTAAGCGGACTTGCAAGACATGCATCGCACGCGGGCTACACGGTCAATAGGGCGGCAAAATATACTTTATTAAAATTCAATAATTTCCAAAATTATATCTATATCTAAGTAATTTTTAAAACGCGGAACTATCGTAGGCAATTGCATTTCTTATGGTTTCGGGATATAGTGGGTCGACTTTGCGAAACCGCACGGCTAATGTGTGCCGAAATAAAATTCCAAAAGTTCCATGTGACGATGATGAAAACAAACACTATGTGGGGTCCCATAAAGAGCAAAGGTAACTGAGGAAGAGATTGCTTCGCTTTTTAGCGTGAGTGTCCACCCATCACTTCAGAGGTGAACCACCTAGTTCGATGGTTTCTCCCCCAAATACTCCCGTCTCCTGTCCCACTCAACCTTTTTCCCACTCTCAATCTTTCCATTTCCTTCTCGGGAATATACAACCTTTGGGTTGATCTTCCTACTCGAGGAGGGGTTTTAGCCGATAAAAATCCTCCCTTAAGGAGGTGTCTTTTGAAGATTTCCCCTTCCCGAGGAAAAAAAAAGAGGAAGAGATAGATGAAGTGAAGTCATTGAGAAGTACATACCTAAAGTCCGCGAAGCGGTCACGAAGTCGGGAGGAAGGAGGTGATCTATCGGTTCGTGTAATTCGGGAATCGTCATAGACTGGCATTGGGTTGACGATTGCAACCCTGTACCGAAATATCCCCTCAGTGAACGAACCACCGCATCCCCTTTCAGCGGATAGTTTCTTCCCGGAAGTCAAGGAAAGATAAAAATACGACTGTTAAACTTAATCTCCTTCAGTAGCTCTTGTCTTCTACCTAATAATTTGGTAATTGTTTATACTTCTTGTTAGTCGCTTGTTATCTTTCAGCATAAATTAATTTAGCGATAATTATGCTAATATATAATCTAAAAGGGAAAACGGGTGTTTTTTATGGTAAACCTCTCCTACGCCAAGCGACACCTTCGCAACTCCAATACACCATCAAATTTGACAACTGTTTAAACTTTTTCTTTTTATTTTTAAAATTTACATTTTTTTGGATAATTTTTAGTAACGTGCCTATTTTTACATTGTCCTTATGAAAATACAGTAACGCAATATTTTGGCATGTTTTTAAAATTAAATACCGCCTGTAAACAAAAAAACCACAATTAAAATTTTACACATTTATTACATATCCATTTGTAACATTGTACAAGTCAAGCAAAAAGAGTACGGAGTGGGGCATGGTTTTGCCTAAACAACTTTTTATTTGTTGACCGATTTTAACTCAGCAACTGTCAGTTTGTCGATAATTTTATTGCGCACACGCCTCTTGTACATCATACTTCCCTACAACCCATAATTTCGCCAATATTTCAGAAAAACTACTTTTCTACATTATTATCAAAGTATGAAGTTTTTTCCAGGGTGGTGGTCAAATAATTACACAACTTTATGTTTTTATAACGTTTCGGTTTATTCAACCATCTTCAGACTTTTGAAGTTAATATCTGTGTACAAGCAGTAGCACTTCAAAAGTCTGAAGATGGTTAAATATTTTGACCGCCACCCTGGAAAAACTACATAATTTAATAGTAACGGTTAGGAATCTAACTGAAATTATTATTAAAATAAAACAAAGAAGCGGAAATTTTTTGTTGAATATAAGGATGGGCGGCTTTTTCTGTTATCTCGCTCTTAAGTTTTTTTTCGACATATTCACTGGTCTATGTTATTAGTTTTAGACCTTCAGTTTCAGTATAAAATTAGTTCCTGTAAAAATGGTCGTGTATTCAAAACTAGGAGTTCTAAAAAAATTTGCTGAATCTATCCGTACCATTTTCTTTTAATTTACATTTTAATTCGTTGAAGTATACTATAAACTAATTTCACCCCCATAGTGTTCTGTTTATATAGGGTTCTTCAAACTGAGTGGTACATCAGACATTTTAGGGAAACTAACCTTGTAAGAGATCTGAAAATTTGGCAGTCGGGACTATCAAAGATGATCTATTTAACTAAAATAATTTCAACTGTCGGCCGCTTCCGGTTATACCGGAAATTGATTCCAACTTTGTTATTTTAAATATGGAATGGTATATTTTATCAGATGAATTGGTATGAAACTCAAAATTTTAAGGTTTAATGACCAACTAGTATGCCTACCATGAAAAGTTTCTGAGATAATTTAATTTTAATACCACAATGATTTACAGAGTTAAAATTTTTGATAGTTATAGTCTTGCCTTGTGACTAATGTTAAGTCAAAATTGAGCCTCATAATATGTACTGGGCGTTTATAAAAAAAATCCAAAGTTTAAAAGTTTCAAACACAAATAACTTTATCTACTTTAGACAAAAATGCAGATTTACTTAAAAATTTTCAAATAAAGCAATATAGAACATCCACATGGATCGAATGAGGATAAAAAGTGGATTCAAATGACAAAAAGAATATGACAGGTACTATTTGAAAAAACGAAGTTATTCGTGTTTGAAGTTTTTAAACTTTGGATTTTTTTATGAACGCCCACTATAAATTATGAGGCTCAATTTTGACTTAACATTAGTCACAAGGCAAGACTATAAGTGCCAAAAATTTCAACACTGTAAGTCATTGTTTGTGGATGTTATGATTTTTTATTTTTTATTTGGGTTGCGGTAGCGATTCTTTTTCTATAAATTAAATTATCTCAGAAACTATTCATCATAGGCTTACAAATTGGTTATCAAAGTTACCTTAAAATTTTGTGTTTCATACGAATTCGTCGGAAAAAATATACCATTCCATTTAAAATAACAGAAGAATCAACTTCCGATATAACTGGAAGCGGCCGACAGTTGAATTATTTTAATTAAAAAGGTCATCCTCGATAACTCCTACTGCCAAATGTTTAGATCTCTTACACGTTTAGTTTCCCTAAAACGTCTAATGTACCACTCAGTTTGAAGAACCCTGTATATTGTTGCAATCCTTAAATATTAAAAATTAGTTAATGAATTTGCGAAAGAAACATATTACAATACTTTTGAATACGTCCTCTTTTTTATTAGAATGAGGAAGACGAATTCCAATATGAGGAAGGTATTTCTGCTGAAAATTCAAGAGAAATACACAGTCCTGTTGCATCATATCAACAGAAGTACCCTAAAGATTTTCTTCACAATAGCTCAGGTGTTAATTTAGATGACAGTGATTCTGACGACGAAGTTCTTATAAGAGAACCTTCAGCAAATCCACGAAGATTTAACTCAAGGGTTACTATTAATACATAATATACTTATATTACATGAAAAGTTGAAAATGTATTTAGAAATACTTTTCAGTTACAAAAAGAAGAACCGCAGAAAAATGCAAATAGTGGCGGCACGTCTTTTGAAGAAAGAAACATTATTAATCTGCCCCCTAACGATCAATCGACAATTGAAGGAACGTTTACTGATTCTGACAGTGAAAGTGAAAACTTGGCCAGACTAGATAAGAAACCCATTCCTGGTCAGTATGATCCTCAAACTTACGAATACTTGGAAGTCAATTCCGAAATTAAAGAGCTATTTCAGTACATTACTAAGTAAGTACCTACTTACATACGTCCTTTCAGATTAAGAAAATCACAACTTCTTATTCGATTTTCTTCTAGGTATAGTCCGCAACAGTTAAATCTAGATTGTAAGCTAAAGCCTTTTATTCCCGAATATATTCCTGCTGTTGGTGATATTGATGCATTTTTAAAAGTAATTCCTCCCGAAAAGTATATAAGTGGGGAACCGTTTGATTCAAGCGAGTTTCAATTAGGCCTTGCAGTACTTGACGAACCATCAATCAATCAAAGCGATCAAGCCTTATTGCATCTTCAGCTCAGAGCAAGTACATTTGATGTAGGACAAAATGATGAAACAGTGGTTTGTATTAGTTTTATTGCTATGATAATAACTTAAATACATTTAATACAAAAAAAAATGCAAAAGAAGCATTCGTTGTGGAATCATATTCGTTGCTTCATAATCACAATCATTATCTCAGGGACTGTAGGAATAAATATATTTGTTTAACAAAAATATCTTTGCTTATATTTTATCTAACCTAATTGCAAAAATAACGTTTCCTTTGTATTTTGAATATCAAAAATTAAAAATCAAAATTGTTCATTTTTAGTAAGGTAAATATCTCAAGCATATGTTGAAGGCAAATTTAATACATTAAAAAAGATCATTGTGTCACTGTCCAAATGACTAAAAGTATAGGTAGGGATGTTAGATAATAAAACGTAAAATAAGCCGTTCACTTTTTTATATATTGAAATTCATTTTGTATAGATAAAAGAAGTTTTTTATAAGAATAATTTATTGTGAAATTCATTTCACCTTTTTAGTAAATAAGGAGGTACCCAGTAGAATGAAGATTCGGGCTATAGGGCCGTGGTCTAAGTGAACTGTTGTGTCCAGACGTTTCGTCAGCTATTGCGGTTGACATCCTCAGTGGCAGTGCTGCGTTGACAACGTAAACGTAGATTATATATCGATGTAGCGACTAGATATAATCTATGTTCACGTTGTCAACGCAGCACTACCACTGAGGATGTCAGCCGCAGTAGCTGACGAAACGTCTGGATACAATAGTTCATTTAGACCACGGCCCTATAGCCTGAATCTGCATTCTACTGTGGATTCCGGCCGTGAAAGCCTTTGTTCTTATAAGTAGGTACAAAGTTATAAATTATTATATTTTTAGGTAGTTAAAACTATCGATCGTGTAGGTCGCAATTTAAAAACGATTGATAAATGGGTAAAAGACGTAATCGATCTCCACAAAAGTAAATCTGCACCAGTAGTGCGATATTCCAGGTAATTCTCTCAAATTAATACTTGAACTCAGTTAAACAAAAATTAATAGTATTTTATTTGTTTGGTAGACCAATGCCAGATTTAGACGATCTTATGCAGGAATGGCCCGAAGAAATAGAAAGTTTGTTAAAAATTCACGGATTTCCAAGTTCTAAACTCGATTGCTCTTTAAGCAGTTACATTGATGTTATCTGTTCTATTTTGGACATTCCTGTACACCAAAACAAAATAGAATCTTTGCATTTATTATTTTGTCTTTACGCAGCAATAAAAAATTCTCAGTTTTACAAAAGCACGAGCAATAATGATGATATGAAGGCATCTACTACAAATCAACCAGATCAACTTTTACTAGAATAGCAATTATTTTTATGTCAGGTGTTTAAAGCATAAAAATGCATTTAAAATAAATTTTAAATATTAAAAATGTAATACAGAAGTTTTATTTATTTAAAACAAACCAAAATAACTTCACAAATATTTATTAGACACCTTAACACGTGTTTCAGTCATTATTGTCAGAGGCTTACAAGAATACCTACTCCTACTACAGTCTTATGATCGTAATTTACCAATTAAATAAAGGCATTAACAGTGAAATTAAGATCAAAAGGTTATTATAGCAGTATGCTTCTACAAAAAAAAATCGGAACCTGTTGATCACTTTAAATAAATGAATAATTAATAGATGATTTATTAAACAGTAAGATTTATTTAAAGCACTTTTTTGATATACATATTGTATCGCATATATATAAACTAGATATAGCTATACATAAATCAACACCATAAAGCGAACCTACTTTCTATCTAAAAGTAATTGGTACGCCCGTTAAAGATATTTCAAATATGATTTTAATTCAAGAAAATATTCTCATCAGAACCTTTACCGATTTGTCAACCCTTTCCGATTTGATAAGTAAAAAACACTACACATCCGTACCACAAAACTCATAATCAAACCCGTGTAAGGTAGGGGGCGCTCAAGTATTACGTAACGCAATTTGGGGGAGAGGGGGTCTCGTAAAACGTTACGATGCGTTACAGGGGTCTTTCTTACAACACGTTACGTAACATTGTTTTTTTTTAAATAAAAAATTAGGGAATTAAAACTACCAAGTTGGCAACCCTTTTCGTATACGTTTTACGGGGAATCCCTCGATTGTATTGTACGTCATTTAATATCGTTTTCGTTAGTGTATATGCAGAAGCACATTGCAGTAGTCAGTGTTATTAAAGTGAGTTC
The DNA here is from genome assembly GCF_000699045.2 of Agrilus planipennis. Lineage (NCBI taxonomy): Eukaryota > Metazoa > Arthropoda > Insecta > Coleoptera > Buprestidae > Agrilus > Agrilus planipennis. The sequence goes on from NW_020442467.1 coordinate 2,803,956, forward strand.
ATAGTGTTCATACTGTAATGTCCTCAAAAGAGGGAGATTTCTATCATCAGCTGCTCTTGACGTATAAAGGCTCTCATGCTGACTTGCCAGCGCAACTGTGTTGAAAAAATGCCAATGCAATTTGGAAAACGACTAAAGAAAAACAAGAAAATAAAGAAAAGTTTATAGAACATACAAATGATGTTATACGATTTGCGCAACATAACTTTTGCGATTTTTTGGTAAAAATGGTCACTTGAGTATTACGTAACGTTTAGAGAGGAGGAGGGGGTACAGAAAACGCTACGGCGCGTTACAAGGGGGAGAGGGAGGTTCAAAAATCTTCAAAAACTGCGTTACGTAATACTTGAACGCTCCCTAGGCGCAAGACTAATCAATACGGTTTTGTACAGAAAAATGTCATAAAACTCTGTTGACTTTGCTTCGCTTAATACCTACGGATCCGTTTTGTGCGGCTTTATACTCTCAGGATAATTTGAGTATAGCAGACGACGTTAAAGTTAGAATTCACAAGTTCAAAGGGGAACTTGGGTGCCTGTGTCTTTAGATGCAATTAGGGAGTTAGGGATGACTGTACTATCTCTATTGATTTAGGCTAAATTGGCAACTTCAAGGACAGAGAATGTCGTAAACTACTAACTGCACTTTTATTAAGTATTTATAAATGTGTATAAAATACTGGAGGCTCCGAGCATATGCCATAATACAGCGAATTTATACGTTTATTTTATTGGACAATGAGATATAACTACTTTAAACCAATATTAAAGACGGATTATACAATTTAGAATGACTAGTCAACAATTTAACTATAGTTAATTAATAACCTAATAGTATAACAATAATTTTAGCCCACCTTATTAGGTAATTGGGGAACATAGAATAAAAGGCTGGGAACTAACACAGGGCGAGTGAAGACGTTAAGTCGTCTCACCGTCCTGTATCTTTATGATTTTGAATTCGACTCCGAACTCCTCGATTATTATTAATTAATTATTACGGTCGCTAATTGACCTATTAACACAGTAGGTAAGTTAGGTTGTTGTTTTAAATGAATAAATTAGATGTACCAAATTTGTACCAGTGACTTAAATATGAATTTATGGATACTATTTAACAGTACGATAACACATATTACTTTAACAAGAGAATTACGACGAGATTACGTACACTTTTATTTTATAAATATATTTTGTTACATTCACAGTTTTCAGTAAACAATTTTTACTTCAATGTATTATTTTATTTTCTTGTTGACTGTTTACAATTTAAGCATTCCATAAAACCTTTCGCTTCTAACTTTTTGTTTTTGAATGGCGTAGTTTATTTGTAATATGATATTCGAAACTTCTTTGCAATATTATCAAAATGCACTGATAATATTTAATTTCTTCAGTTTCATTTCCACTTTAAAACAGACACCAATGAAATGTGATCTGAAGGAAATGTTACACTGGGTAAAGCTACATGTTCCTTTACATTTTCACTGCTAGGTAAAGGCACTACTTCCGCAACTTCTAATAATTCTGTGTCATAAAAAATGTAATCTAAACAACCTTGAAAACCAGCAGTATAGTTGGTATATTCTGGAGTGCCACAAGCACTTGCGAGCTTTAGAGATTGAAAGATGCTAAGATTTTCTACGGCTTCTTCTTTATCTAAAACAAGTTATCATCATCATCATAAGGTCATCAGTCCTCAGACTGGTTGGACACGCACCTCCACTCTTTCCTATCTTGAACTAATCTTCGCATTTCCCTAAAACTAGAACCCATATTCTTAACTATTTGCGAACAGAAATCTAAACTAGCTCTACCTCTATCCCTCTTAACTTCCGTTTCTGCCTCTAATATGTCTGACTAGACCTTCCTGCCTAAGAAGATGTCCTCCTAGTCTATCTATATCCACGGTATTCTCATCATTCGCCTCTAACACCACATTTCGAACGCTTCTAATCTTTTCGCGCCCACTGTCTATGTTTCGCACCCGTACAGCATCGTGCTCCAAACATACACCTTTAACAACTTTTTTCGAATTTCTAAGTTAACCGTTCGCGAGCATAGAAGTGACGTTTTTTTATTGAAGGCGACACGACCTTGCGCTATCCTCTGCTTTATATCCCTACTACTCCTCCCGTCTTGACTTATATGACTTCCTAGATACCTAAAATCTGCCACTTCTTCTAATTTTTCGTCTCCTATCTTTATATAAAATTAACAGGAGTGGTTTTTATAATGTGTAACGAAATAAAAAGATATCTTAAGAATTAAAAAAAGAATAATCCAACTTACTGCTTCTCCAGTCTGAACACGATATAGGAACACTTCCCGTGGTATACAATTGATAAATACCACATTCAGGAACGCTATTAAAATCTCCACAAAAAACTACTGGTATTTTGATGTTCAGTTCCTAAAACAAAGTGTTGTTATATACGTAGTAATCTGCAACGGCGTGAGAGTCAAGTTCTCCAATAAGAAACTTCGTGGATTTTATCACAAACCGTTACATTTTTTAGGAAAAAAAAAATAAGATTTCAAATACGATGGATTAAAAAAAAGCGTGCTTATGACTACACGATAGAAGTGAAAACGTATTTTCCAATATTAAAGTTTATGTATATAATTACATTTATGTTATACATACAATGGATTAGTATGGTGAATCAACAAGATAAACATTTATACTATCTCTGTATCTTTGAAGTAATATTAGTTACAATGTTACGAAATAAAAAATTATATTTGTTAATTAATTATATTGTGGAATTTTGCTCTGAATGGACTTCTTCATAGTTATTACAAAACATGGCTAATGACGACTGGAGCCGAGTATACACGATTTAGTGTATCACCAGTTGGAGCACGCTTGATGTCGAGTTCACTATGTGCTAAATTTTATAGAAATAGGTTGCTTATCAAGTTTAAACGTATATATGGTCGTTAAAAATATTCTTATTTCAGACAAGTAAATATTCTTGAGTTCTATAATCGCAAAAAATTACAGTACATTTGGTCTCCATTACAACAAACAAGTGTAAGGTCATTGCGTCAATTTTAATGCGAACATGGTGGGTAAAAACTGTTTCGACACCCGCAGTATTTCTTGTACTACAATTATCTACCTTCTTATTAACTATCTTATTTACTTAAACGATGATTAAAGGGTTTATTAACACATTCAATTCAATATAGACTATTACAACCCGTTGAGAGAGTAATTTGTAGTATTTCCTATACCCGAAGAAAACTTCTCTGTTGACGTCTTTCAAATTACATATAGAAAAACTACAAATATCACATTTTTACCTTTTCCAGTTTGTCTTTCTTTGACTGAATATATTTAATAGCTAAGGCTCCTTGTAAAAGTCGAATGTGATCAGCATCTGGATGAAAATACAAATGAGTATTTGCAATGAGAATTACTTCGTTTAATTCCTTTGATTTTAAAGCAATAACTTCAATAGCAGTGGTTCTTGCCAAAATTCGCTCTTTGAGCTTTTCATTTTTTGATATTACTTGCCAAATTTCCTTATACAATTCGTTGGTTTCCAAGCATTCTGAAAACACAATGCTATCTCTTTCCAGTAAACTTAAAAGGAAAAATAATCAAGCTAAATCACTATTATGACTACATAATATTACTACAGTTGCTTTTTATTTATTCACCTGAATCTTTGTTCATTATAAAAACACGCTAAACCTTCTGCAACCTGACCACCTTTCAAACACAAATCAGATTGATACCCAAAGTTAGAAAGCACTGGCTGTAAATCATTTTCATAAACCTTTTTATCTACTTCTTGTAAGCAAATTATATCTGCATTGTATCCTAAAATTAATGATTAATCAATTTGTTTTCTTCATTCTTAAAAACATTTTTTATTTAATATTACAACTTTGCTTCAAATTAACAAAGTCTTTAACCTTATTATATTCTACAAACATGAACTGCTTTAAATTTTTATACATACCTGCAGTATTACTTACCTATTAATTCTTTTATAATTAATAACTTTCTGTAGTCAATATGTAAAGCATATGCAGGACAATATGGATACAAAATATTTCTAGAAAAATCAGAATCACTGTATAAATCTGCTAGAACATTGTAAGTTACCACACGAAACCTACAAATTTAGTAGAAAACATTATTGCAAAAGCACATGATAATTATTGTTATGTACTTACTCTTTTGAGTTTGGTTTGCTTTTTGTAAACTGATGTCTTATATCAAAAGAACATAAACCAGGACTAGCTTGAACAACAACATCTGATACAACTTCAGTTAATGGTCCAATTAAATCATCATTTTTTGGTATACATTGCAATTTCAAATAATAATTAATTTCATTATTTGACAATTGCATTAGAAAACCTTCACCTATTCGTATCCATTCTTTTTTGTCTTTAGATTTGTACCATATAAATTCACATAAGTCTTTGTTAGTAAAACTTACTTCAAATTTATTAGGATATACTGGATAATTAGCTAATAATACATTAGATAAGCATATGCTGTCTACCCACGGACAATTTTTCATGATTTTGTACTGTTTTTCTAGCACAGTTAAAATAAGATTGTTCTGTTTAAAAACATCCTGGCATATTGCACACTTATCTATAGTACCACTGTTACCAAATAATTCAGCTGTTACAGTAATTTCTGACGTTTTTTCTTTATCATTTCTTTTTCTTTTGAGCTTTTTAGAAATTACTTTTTCAACATTTGTACATATTCTGTTTAAAAAACTTTCAACATTTTCCGTTACCTTCCTACTAAAGTTGAAGGTTCTATCTACCTTTAAAGCCGAATTCGTATAATGGAAATTCATGTAAAATACGTCTGACGAATCAACATATTTTAAATAGGCTTTGTCCATTGCAAAAATATATTTATGACGATATCTAACAGATTTTATTACTAACTTTTTGATAACACTTAACCTCAAGACTATGCCATGATTTTGAAACATGTTGACATTATTACTGAGTATGTTTGATCCATAGATAATGTTTGATCAGAGAGATCTCTGGTTTGATGCATAGACATATATTAATGGACGGTGCCTTAGCCGTATGTCCTTATAATAATTTCTTGGCTTGACAACTGAGGGAGATGGCGTATGGTTACGGACTAGTGCTATCTCCTTCATGACACGCTTACACACAGTCGTGAGAGAGATGGATATTGTCCGAAACTTCATTCCATCTCTTTCTTTTGTTGTACCACAATTCAGACCGAAGAGATGGAATGAAGTTTCGGACAATATCCATCTCTCTCACGATAGTGCGTAAGCATGTCATGAAAGAGATAGCACTAGTCCGAAACCATACGCCATCTCCCTCACTTTTCAAGTCAAGAAGTTATTACAATGACATACGGCACGTCCATTAATGTATGTCTATGGTTCAAACACTATTAGATTGTCATGACCGGTCATGACTTGTCTGTGGTTATCATTGAACTAGACTACAGATGTACAGATACTGGAACGCGCTCGCTATATTAAATTTGTGAGCGCAAGTGTGCGAATAGCTCCGCTGCTGCGGAGTGGCATACCATCTCTCTTTCACACACAGGCGCTTATGAGTCAATAGCGGTAGTCAGGTGAAAATGAGGCAGGTGTGTGATACCCGTGTATGATTTTACATTGTCGTGGGGTATATTTATCGCAAAAATTATTGGCGTATTTTAAAATTTGTTAAAAAGCAATAAATTCATTAGAAATAATTTTTATTGTGACCTAGTTAACAAACAAAACAATACAATTAATCCAAAAAAGTTTTAATTTTATTTATAATGAACATTAAAAAGATTCAGAATAAATAAATTGGTGGATGTTGTCTACCTGCCCGAGTGCAATAGATGACAATTAATCCAAAAAAGTTCTAATTTTAATTAACTAAATTATT